>NC_088646.1:11114275-11176775 GCF_964019385.1 Sycon ciliatum
TACTCTTTGCTGACTGATTGACTTGGATGAACTCGCTGGCCATGCTACTGGTGTACAGTCCTTTGTGTGCAGCTCGATTCTCAGTGTGCCCTTGATTCATTGGTTTGTTCGTCATAGGTTTCAAGCACACCGTGGACACCAGTACGCACTGCGTATGAACCAGAACCACTGCATCTCAAGCCTGCTGACTGGGTATGCTGTTTTCCACCACCCAGTCTGTGTTTTCCATGCCCGTATTTCTTTGTCTGCTTTTTTTCCTTTCTTGTGTGCGATTGTGATCGTTCTATGTTACTAATGTATGTGTGGGGAATGCAAGGGATTTGTTGGCCAGATAAAGCCACATCTACTGTAAGAAAGCGGCGGTCAATCCTTCAACATTGGAAGCTGTGAATGGTGCTGCAGTCAACCTCGTGAATATTGACCTCGGATATAAGAACAACTCTCGAATAACTCACACAATCTTCAGACCTAGTGACCATTTTGACTACATACTGTTCAACCTCACGAATAACAACACTTTTCTCATGCACGATTGAGGATCGTTATTCGCAAGGTTGACTGTATTCCAGTATAGTCGACGAGGAAGTGAATAAGCCTTTTGCGCGTTGTACAGATGTACGAAGTTCAGTACTAGGGCGTAGGTGTGTACAGAACCGATTGGGTGTTCATTGTGTGCTATGCATGCGCATTTGACCAATTTTAGCCTAATAATTAATGGCAAACAATCCCTATTCCAGTTTCTTCACTTTGGTTAGAACTAATGACTGGCTAGATCTTTGTCAGAAAAGGTTTTCGTTTGAAATGCCTTCAGGGCCCATTTCTTAGTGGAAATAGCAGAAAACACAATAGGGTCCTGCACATTCAACACCCATTAGGTTCTACGGGATTCTACGGGATTTCGTGCATCTGTACAACGCGCAAAAGGCTTATTGGTGTACGTATCGTGATTACTGTATATCTTGTGTACATAGTTCTAGAGCAGTTTTTTTCATTTATTGTATGTATGTGCTCGCATGTGTGTGTGTGTGTGTGTGTGTGTGTGTGTGTGTGTGTGTGTGTGTGTGTGCGCGCACGTGTGTGCACATGTGTACATGTGTGGGTGGGCTTGCGTGCGTTTGCGTGTGCATGCGTGCGTATATGCGCTGACCAGTCTGAACCGGCAGTTCCAGTACTAAGCGTACCCGTGTACGCCACCTGCGCAGAGTCTACTGGTTCAGCAGGTGACATGACACGCGTTGCTGACACATCACCATGCCTGAGATGGATTGTTGTGGACTCAACCTCCGCCGAAGTGCGGAGTGCGTGTGAGCAGGCTGAACGTGCGCTGGCAACTTTACAAGGTAGGACGTGTCCCCTGTAGCGTTCTGCGTGTCTTCTGTGAATTTACATCATCTTCTCTGTTTGTGTGCTGGCTTATGTCTGCGTGGCGTATGTTCTGTTGCACCATACTTTTCACACACACCATGAAAGTAACGTTGCACTGATAAATTGAACAGCTGGATGTTTTAATTTACTTCAACTTGTCAACACCGTTACATAGTGCCCCCCCCCCTGAAATGGGGTCTCGATCACAAGTGATCTCCTTACCCTGGGTCAGAAAGGGATGCCCTTTGGTTCTAGAGAAACAGCCCTCTACAGCTCTAGGCCAGGCGGTCACCTTATCAGAGTGGTCTACATGGCAAGGGTTACTATAACAGTTATGTGTAGTACTGGCTGATAACTGTTTGTTCATCAGTGAATGAAAGGTGACCTTCTGCTAATAGTCGTGTTTTGTTGGGTCCTCAAAGCCTTCTCATTTCTTATTTCCCTTTCCTGTTTCTATATTCTCCTGTGTGTGTGGGGGGGGGGGGGGGGGGGGTGCGTGCGTGCGCGCGCGCGTGCGTGTGTGTGTGTGTACTGTGCACGATCGTGTATTGCAGAGAAGTTGAGTGCTGTCAATGCCAGGCTATGTGATGTATGTCAAGTTCAGCTCTACGTTCGAGACATGTCCAACTTCAAGCCGATCAATGATGTCTACTGCAGGACATTCAGCCAGGGTCCGCCGGCCAGGTGAGTGTGTTGCTGCATTTGTTTGCTACTGTTGTTGCTGATGCTGATGCTGATGCCCTGTCATTGTTACACCCCCCTAGTTCGAATAACACGGCACCTCTTATTTGTAAAAGGCGTGAAGCCCAAATTTGGCTATGCATTGGCAAATGATAAGATCATGTGCTAAGGTGAACTGGGATGGTGAGCCAGTCATCAATCATGGATAGGAGGAAAGACAAATTGGTATGAGTTATGAGTAACTTATGACTTAACTAGTGGTGAAACGAATATACCGAATATTCGAATATTCGTTCGGTTTGGCACATTCAAACGAATATTTCTCATGGCGAATATTCGTTAACCCGGTATGCAGAGTTTACTGGATGACTTCAAACTTCCGTAACTTCGCGAATACTTGACCGAATCGCTACATCGAAAGGTCTATCGGCATTACAAAACTCTCAGCAGTCGTCTCGAAGCGACCTGAACGCGGTCTAAGGTCCTGGAGTGGAGAAATAGCGCTCGAACGAAAATCACATTTCAAGCTGGGTTTTTTTAGCCTGTGAAATAATGCACTTCAGCTGGGGATTTTGTAAAAATTGACTAGAAATGATGGAGAAATATGCGCCTCTGTATGTCATGGCTAATGATAGTGACAATATGCAATAAAATGACCGAGAGGAGGGCGTGTGATGTCATCCGTATTAACGAAAGAATGTTCGTTCGTTAAGCCAAAGAATATTTGGCTACTGGGTTTTGATATTCGTTTCACCAATATGACTAACGGTCCACTAATGTCCATCAGGTCGTTGAATGCCTCTCAGTACCCCCTGCCAGTTCTGTGCCTAGTGGTCGCACTATCTCACCGTATTATGATCTGGTTACACAGGTGGACCAAACTCGTACCAATTCGTCTTTCCTCCTTACCATGAATAAATCGTATGTTCTATGATTTGTTCTGGCACACATGCATCTTACATCTTCTTTGTCTGTGCTTTATTTTTTGTGTTTGTATATAGAGCGTGTGTTGGTCTCAACCTGCCGTGTCACCTGCGTCTGGCATGTGTTACTCTGACTAATCAAGCTAGCAGCAGCGCTGTCGGCAATGCTAACAGCGCTAGCGGCGATGATGACACAGCACACGTTCATCGGTGGCACCGGGAGCATCTTCACGTGCAGAGCGTATCACACTGGGCATCGGCTAACATTGGCCCCTACAGTCAAGCAGTTCAGGTAGGAGCAAGTATTCTCGAAACTTCCACGCACAACTCGACTTCGGGGTTTGCAGTATTCATCTAAGCCTCGATACAGTATACCGTGCCAGTTTTCACACTTTGGAACTTTGCGGTGTTGGGATTTTCTCCAAGTGATCATGCTTCCCTCTCTGATGTGTAGACGCTCCACTTCAGTTTGCATCATCTAAGATCGTGGTGGTGTTGGAGGTGGCTAGTGGTCAATGACTACGATCGATTTCATTTTCTGAAATTTGCTTGAAATGACATACCGTAAAGTCGCGGATAAAAGCCGGGTTTGCATACAAGCACATCGCGGATAGAAGCCTGAAAATCAAACGGGTCAATGCATATAAGCCTGTCGCGCGTAGAAGCCTGGCTTCTATGCAAGCGCGGATCGGGTAGGTCAAGAGTGCATGCGCTATGGACAGTGCATAGTAAAACTGCCGCCATACCGGTAGTCAGTGGTAAATCTACGCGTGTCGCGCGTAGAAGCCTGGCTTCTATGCAAGCCCGGATCGGCCGATGTGCATACAAGCCTGGCAAAAATATCAGTGGTGCATATAAGCATGGTTTGCATACAAGCCTGGTTTGCATTGAAGCCTGATGCGGAAAGCGGCTTATGTGCTTATAAGCCCGGCTTTTATCCGCGACTTTACGGTAAGGGCTTGAGCTATGCTCTAGGGTTCTGTTGTTTTTAGACTTGCCTTACAATGCTAAATGCTCTCAACAGCGTGGTTTCACGTAAAATCCACGCCAGTACATCAGCAAAACGATTGAAAATAAAGGGCGAAGACCGTAAGCCAAAAGGTAGCACCGTGTCGTAATAAAATTTGCCTCGTCAACACATGGCCAGCAGCGGGGCCGGTCATCAGGGTGGACCGGGATGATTCTAAACGCATGCCTCCAGTCAACCTTACACAGAAGCGCACCTGGGCCAATTCTCTTAACGTGCTCACATATGGTATCAACAGAAATCATGGAAAACGAAACCGTGTCTCGGTTGATAAAGTCATTAACGCTATTCCCAGCTGGGGCAGACAAATGCATAATTAATCGGCGGCCACCATCTTTTTGGGGACTACGGCCATACCAGATGTGCGCAAAGGTAAGCTTAAGCAGAGAGGCTTTTCCAGAGCTGTGTGTTTTGATTAGGATTGGTGTGGGGCGTACATTTGTGCGCCCTCTCTCGGTTTGCCAATACGCAGCACCTCTAGGATCGGAGTGGTTGACGGGACAGGGGCTCGTGTGAGTGAAGGGAGGTCCTCTCGCTGACGTTCCGACACATAGTGTAGTAATGTGTTGTTCTCTCTTCCCTTCTGGTTGAGTCGCTCCTCAAGCAGATCTTGAGTGCTCACTGCTGCCATTCACGGTGCACGGGTGTGGCTCTCGGTTCAGGCGGGGTTCAGTTTAGTTCCGAGGCTGGTCGCGCATATGTGCTGTTGCACTTCCACACCTTGTGGAATCAGGCTCGTATGCATATATGGGGTAGTCTCGTCTGCACATATGGGCGTACTCATGGTGCGAGCTGGGCTTTCGTACGGCTGCCCACCATTGCATGCTAGACACCCGCATTTTGCCTGCTGCTCGGTTGTCCGCGATAACTACAGTTTGCCGTACACTGCAGACCTACATTTAATGGTTTGGTGTGTGCTAAGAAAAGTCCACACGTAGCAAGTTGGAAATACGTTTTAGCTTGTGAGAGGTGTTGGAACGATAGGGTACCTCTTGGACGGGCGAAATAATTGTGCGTATCATCAACCAAACTCATATATGAGTGCAGTAAACTATAACAACCAATTTAAATACTATTAACATCCCACTGCACCCACAGACATTGAAGACAAGGTTTGGGCTAGACTGGAACTCACGCGGGGGAAATGGGGTTAGGCTTACACCCAGGCCACCACATGGTAGGACGAATGTGGAGGGGGCCGCTAACAAGGTTATGCTTACACCGCACTTCCACATGGTAGGGCAGATGTGGAAGTAGGCTGCTAACGGGGTTACGCTTTCACCCGGACATCTGCATGGTAGGAAGAGGGGCTGGTAACCTGGAGTTGGGTGTCAGCTCAAAGAAGGCTTACGGGGTGCTTTGCAGCCACCCACTCCATGTGAATGCCACCCTTTCCGTGAGTTCCTAATTTATTTGTGACTCGGATAGTATGTAGTAATGAGTACTGTGATACTAGTACCACGCCAAATTGGGTGGGTTGGGATGGGGAAAATTTGGCAAAGGGCTAGTGTTGGAGCAAACAGCAAGTGAGAGTGGTAAGCAACAACAGGAACAAAGAACACGAGTGCATGCACATATGGGGTCAGATGCCCTGGTGGGTTCAGCTGTCGACAGAGCTGGAGGGGAACATGTTCCTGCGTGGCGCAAACTGTGCCCGTGTCACGTGCACAGCGGTGTGGGCAGCTCAACAACAGCGCGCGCTACGGGTAGATGTGGAGTGTAGTGTGAAGTAGCGGCATCGCTACGGGTAAATGTTGAGTGCTAACGTTATGTGCAGTAAACGCAGGCGGGCAAGCGCTGAGAGAGCGTTGCGTGCGTGTTAACTACAGTTAATACTACGCATAAACTGAGATGTAAATGAATTGGAACAAAAACCCATTACGTAAAGGAGCCAACAAAAACATTACCGTACTGGCAAAGAACGGCGGCTATTTACAAATGCCCTACTCCTGCGCCTGTGTGATGGCCGTGACTCTCTGATACAAGTGATTGCCCAACAAAGCAGACACACGATAGGCTACTACCCTGCCCATAGTATAGTGCTGCTCAATGAAATCCAGTCACAGCGTCACTCAAGTACACGCCGGGCATTGCGCAGCCCTAGACCTGCGGACACTGAGCTGCGAAAAGGGGCAAGGCGTAAACTTGAGTGACGCGACTGGATTTCATTGAGCAGCACTGTACTACCGTGCCCATAGTTCTAGTAAAAGGTGTTTTATTGAAACCAGAAATTAATGATACAAATACAAGGAGAGCAAAGAATTCAAAAGGTGAACAGCAATATTGAATGATAAAGATGTGCAACAGCAATGTTTATACAGTAAAACCTGGTTTTAGCGACCACCTGCTCTTGGCGACCGTTTTTTTCCATGCACCGACAGCTCTACACAGACACTGTGGGACCTGGTTCTAAAGACCACCTGGCTTTAACGACCGCTTTTGCTTGCACCGTGGGGTGGTCACTTAAACCAGGGTTTACTGTACATGTAAAAGAGAAAAGAAAAGAAAAATACTCCAAACCAAAACTCCTTAACACAGTTTAATAGCCAGAAAGGAAACGATAAAATTAAGATTCATACAATTATGAAAGTATGCCCATAGTACTACTGTGCCCATCAAACATGGCTTCCGCTGCACCTGTGAACACTCTCTTCTGCTTGTGGCGTGTGTGTGTGTGTGCGTGCGTGTGCGTGCATGTTATCTGTGTACTAGGCCAAGCCACTAGTCTGGATAGCTGGTCAGATTGGCTTAGTTCCAGACAGTATGCAGCTGATCAGTGGTGGATGGCAATGTGAAGGTCCACTAGCCTTGCGACACGCTAGTAGAATTCTGGATGTGCACAAGTTGTCACTGGACAACTGTGCGTTGTTGACCGTCTTTGTGACCAGCGACAGTGCACTGCGTGATGTCATGCAGCTCTGGCAGCGAGCCTGTGACAAGGTACATGGTGTATGCGTATGTACATGTGTGTGTGTGTGTGCGTGCTGCGTACCGTATTCAACGCCCTACCCCATGTCTGTTGGCCCCTCATATGAGGGGACATGTGACCGTTTTTACGGCAATGTTCAGGACAGGACAGGACAGGTGTGTGCGTACGCACGCGCGCGTGTGTGCATGTGTGTGTATGTGTACTGCTTCTGCTGCTGCTATCGCTACTTATACAGTGTATGTGGATCCTCATGTCCTCAGTCCGGGTACACTTGCTCTTTTCTTGGGATTGCACGCCATGCAGAGGGATGTTTAGCTGGAAATGTGATCCAAGGAAGCCTTGCTAGCCTTGTATACATGTAGCCAGTTGAGAATGAGCTTTCTCATATTTCAGATGGAATGTACAGTTTCATGGTAATATCAGGTCTGTGCTGTCCGCAAGTTTGCTAGCATCTGTGTAAAGGGCCGTCTTTACTGTTTAGGAGGTGAGCTGGATGAGCAAGTGGTGCTTGTACGTCCTACAGCATGCGCATTGCACACGTATTGCACATAACTAAAACTCACTGTGCAGTCAATCTGTAGATTTACTCAGTTCACCTTCGACTGACAAGTTGTGACAACCTGCTCTGCACAAGAGTGGGGAGCTGGTGTTGGGCCATGTTTGGCCCACTACATTCGGCTTCTCACACCGTACGTATGACCGTGCTACAGTGCTGCTCAATGAAATCTTATGACGCAAGTCAATGCCACACCGCCACCGGGCGCTGTGCTGTGCAGCTCCAGACCTGTCAACACTGAGCTGTACACTGGTGCAGGGCACACACACTGGCATTACGTGATTTGATTTCATTGAGCAGCACTTGCACTGTAATTTCACTAAGCCATATATATGACTTTTCCTTTCCCTGGTTGTAAATCAAGGTCTCTCAAGACCTGGGACACTCTCGCCGTGCTTTTCGGTAAATCTTGTTTTTCCTGGCTTTGATTGTTGTGCTCAGGTGGCAGTGACTGTCATTGTTCAAGTGCCGTCTTTACCTCGCACTGCTGAAGTTGAATGGCAGATTGTAGCATGCCGCGGCGATCGTACTTCTAGCAGTAAGCCGTGTGTATGTGTGTACGTGTACGTGTACATGTATTCATTGGTATATGGTTTGAGGGAAAGATGCAAACCGGAAACATGTGTATATGTATGTGCATGTGTATAGGTATGTGTCACAAACTCGCTGGTGTGTGCGTGCGTGTGTGTGTGTGTGTGTGTGTGTGTGAGAGAGAGAGAGAGAGAGAGTGTGTGTGTGTGTGTGTGTGTGTGTGTGTGTGTGTGTGTGTGTGTGTGTGTGTGTGTGTGCATGAGAGAGAGTGTGTGTGTGTGTGAGAGAGAGTGTGTGTGTGTGTGTGTGTGTGTGTGTGTGTGTGTGTGTGTGTGTGTGTGTGTGTGTGTGTGTGTGTGTGTGTGTGTGTGTGTGTGTGAGAGTGTGTGTGTGTGTGTGTGTGTGAGAGTGTGTGTGTGTGTGTGTGTGTGTGTGTGAGAGAGAGTGTGTGTGTGTGTGTGTGAGAGAGAGAGAGTGTGTGTTTGTGTTTGTGCGTCTGTGTGTGCGTCTGTGTGTGTGTGTATGCGCCTGTCTGTGTGTGTGTGTGTTTGTCTGTCTACATGTATGTGCAAGCCGTCACATGTGTGGGTATGTTTTTCTCTACGAGTACCCATGGGCTTCAATCTGGTTAGAATTGAGGAGCATGTGTGTGTGTGTGCGCGTGTGCGTGCGTGCGTTCCCCAATTGAGTCACATTTCCAAGATTCCTTCCTCTCCCCTGTCCCAGATAGACCCCAGTGGCCAGTTTCTGGCAGTAAGCAAGTGCAAGAGTGTATGTACACGTACACATCTGTTGATGTTTACGAGTGTGACTGTGTGTGTGTGTGTGCTGCTGTCGTTGTTTCATCCCATTTTGGCTTGAGACATCAAGTCGATTTGTTGCTCACACATTGTTTCATCCTTGTTGTCTGTTCACTGTAGATGTTTTTACCGATCATCATCCATCACAGCACTATCACGTTGACTGGCAAATAGATCAGTATAGCAGTGAAGAAGAAGATGATGATGATGATGTAGTTGAGACATTAGCTGTTTCAGCGTGTGTGGGTAAGTGAGTGAGCGTGTGTGTGTGTGCGTGCGTGTGTGTGTGTTTTTGTGGGTGTGGGTGGGTGTGCGTGTGTGTATGTGCGTGTGCGTGCGCCCGCTCGTCCGCGTGTGCGTGTGTGTGTTTGTTGGTGTGGTGTGAGGATGCGTTGTGATCTAGAGATGGTGGCAGTTAATTCATCAACTATTCAGCCTTGTAAACTGCTGAATGTGCTATCCTAGTTGCTATGGTATATTTATCATGGCCTTCAGCTGTGTGTTTGTAGGTATTTGTGCATACCATGCAGTCGCTGGTATTATGTCAGCTCTCATACATGTGAAGTGCTGGCAACTGAAATCCGACGCCCCCCTGAGCGGTGGGTTCACATTCTTTGCGATGTGAGCGCACTGCTCAGGGGGGCGGATTTCAGTTGTCAGCACTGTATGTGTACGAGAGTATTTTCCTGGGTTGGTGATGTGTTGTAATCCTGGTCTTGTGGTGCTGGTTGTGTGCCATTTCCTATTGCATAGTTGCTGATGATCAAGTGCGCGATGATCAGCACCAGCTTGCAGCTGAAGATCTAGCCCAGTTCTTGTGGCGGAGTGCCAGTGAGAGGCTAGCAAGGGATGTGAAAGCAGCAGATGTCGTACAGGCTCAGCTGTTTGTTGCCGAGTCATGTTGCGTGAATCCTGGCAATCGTCTCACACAAGGTGAGACAGCATGGTTGCATGTTTCATGCATGTACATGTATTTGGGACTACAAAATAGGGCAGGTAAAAAAAGGGTTTTCAGTGACCTTGCAGCCTGACTGACTGACTTACTCCCTTGCTTTCCTGTGAGTGTTTTCCTTTGACTGCGCTAACAGCCAGCAGCATGGGACACTTGATTCCACCCAGTTACTCAAAAACATTCCGATCCTAATTTTTCGACAATCACTCTATCACAGAGTTTCAGGGCTTCCAGCAATTTCTTGTCCCAGAAATCACGATAACTTCATAAGTATGGGGGCTGCACCAAACACGATGTGTGACCAGATGGATATGTTCTTTCGGACCTTCTTCATTTTCTTATCACCCTAACACTTCCCGAACTCTGATTGGCTGAGGGCAGTTGACCAATTTCAGGTGTGAAGTTCAGAGCCAGGATAGGCTATAAAAGTAATCGCTAACAGCCAGCAGCATGGGACACTTGATTCCACCCAGTTACTCAAAAACATTCCGATCCTAATTTTTCGACAATCACTCTATCACAGAGTTTCAGGGCTTCCAGCAATTTCTTGTCCCAGAAATCACCATGACTTCATAAGTATGGGGGCTGCACCAAACACGATGTGTGACCAGATGGATATGTTCTTTCGGACCTTCTTCATTTTCTTATCACCCTAACACTTCCCGAACTCTGATTGGCTGAGGGCAGTTGACCAATTTCAGGTGTGAAGTTCAGAGCCAGGATAGGCTATAAAAGTAATCATTCCAGGAGGGGATGGTGGTCGGGGTTTGGGATGGATGGACTCTCAGAATTTCCTTCATTTCTGGCTTGCTCCTTGGTTCACTGGTCATCATTGCAGCAAGGAAAATACAAAATGTCTCACCAGGAGGAGATGTTTTTCCACGAACCAGTTTTCACGTATTTTCACGCAACTAGAACCTAGGAACAGTACGGATACATAGCATCACACGGGTTAGCATCACAAGGGTGGTAGCCATTACAACTGAGGGGATGGTGGTCGGGGTTTGGGATGGATGGACTCTCAGAATTTCCTTCATTTCTGGCTTGCTCCTTGGTTCACTGGTCATCATTACAGCAAGGAAAAATACAAAATGTCTCACCAGGAGATGTTTTTCCACGAACCAGTTTTCACGCAACTAGAACCTAGGAACAGTACGGATACATAGCATCACACGGGTTAGCATCACAAGGGTGGTAGCCATTACAACTGAGGGGATGGTGGTCGGGGTTTGGGATGGATGGACTCTCAGAATTTCCTTCATTTCTGGCTTGCTCCTTGGTTCACTGGTCATCATTACAGCAAGGAAAAATACAAAATGTCTCACCAGGAGGAGATGTTTTTCCACGAACCATTTTTCACGCATTTCATTTCATTTCCTTCATTTCTGGCTTGCTCCTTGGTTCACTGGTCATCATTACAGCAAGGAAAAATACAAAATGTCTCACCAGGAGGAGATGTTTTTCCACGAACCAGTTTTCACGCATTTTCACGCAACTAGAACCTAGGAACAGTACGGATACATAGCATCACACGGGTTAGCATCACAAGGGTGGTAGCCATTACAACTGAGTGATACATTTAGCAACGAAATAGCATTCAAGAGGTGAGAGAAACAAATAATAAAAAGGTGAGAAGTGAAACAAGAGGGGCTAAAATACACTGTTCTATGAGGGGTCGTCGCAAAGGGTTGTCGTCATCGTTCATTTCGTACTCAAAATCAAAGACTGCTATACAATTGTGCATTTGCATAGCAGAAACTTCTATGCAAAAATGACAATAAATTCATCCCTGACGTGGTACACATACATAACGTACACACGGACTACGTGTCCACTACTGTAATAAGATAGAAAGCAGTCAGAAAGTGCGATAACTACACACACTACTGAGATCCAACGACCTGCACATCGTATTTTACAGAACTGGCTCATTGCACCAAGTGCTAAATTTTAGGGAGAGCCCCGGATATGTAACTATTCATTGAAACCTCGCTCGGCCTTTGGTTGTTCTGTTTTCTGCTTCTTTCCAAAGTGATGGAGCAAGCAGTCATTGGATGGTTTGGGAAGCCGGTACGCATACTCTGTGCTCCGGTTCAGCGCCTGCGGAGTGGCTTCATGACTCTTCAGCTACTTCTAAACCTACAGGGACAAGCACGGTCAGCCAACTAGAATGGCCCTGCCGCCTCTCAAGAAATTGCTACTGAGGACTTGACGCATAATGTACTAGTACCAGTGTTGCACATTGCTTTGAGAACGGGCTTATTCCCAATGCCAATAGTGTGTGAATAGTGTTGCACATTGCTAATCTGATCTGTGAACACCGAGTGTGACCGTACTGACATCGCTGCAGTACATAGTGTGATGCGCCTTGAATGTCATGGCACCCCTGGTTCTATCTAGTCGAACACTACACCCCTAGCCATGGACACGTCAATGCCAACACTTCTGGCGCTCACTGAAGAATATTCCTCTCTCGTCCCCAAGCTGTACTACTGGAAATTCCTTCCTTGTTGACAGGATTGATCAAGTCATCAAGTCAGGTCATCATGCCTGTGTCCCTAAGCGTATAAGCGTACTGTTCGGTAGCACCTCAGTATCAGTTGGCTAATGATTGCTTTGCGGCACAAATCTCAGCGTTACAACCAACCCGAACATCCTCCGGTGAGTCTGCAATGAGATTGTTTCTCTAGTTTACTGCGACGTACACCTCATTACTGGATGCAGTGTCTTTGAATACAGACAGAGCACTGACTGAATCAGGTTATTATAGACAACTGGTACTGTAATATTGTGATTTCGGTAGCATGTGAGCAAGTGATTAGTTCCAAGATCTACTTGGGATTACTTGTGCGCCTGTCTTACCTGGAAGCACTGGGAGCCGGTTAGCAAGCAGTGGTCATGTGACATGGTCAGCAAGCAGTGGTCATGTGACGTGGTCAGCAAGCAGTGGTCATGTGACGTGGTCAGCAAGCAGTGGTCATGTGACGTGGTCAGCAAGCAGTGGTCATGTGACGTGGTCAGCAAGCACTGCCAAGCAGTGGTGACCTGGTGATTTCCTCCTCTCTGCAAGCAGTGGTGATGTGATGGGCACCTCCTCTGCAATGCGTTGACGTGGAGTGGACTTCTTTGAAGCCATGCCTATAAACAGTTCTCACCCAACTAGGTAACTTCCCAATGGCATGGCATGCTGTGACACGGCCCATTTGGCACTTGGAATGATCTGGAAGCTGGTGGTGACACATGACAAGAGACACAGCAGGGCATGGTTGAGTTGTAAAAATCTCGCGATTGCTACGTGGACCCATTCATGATTGTGCATTCTTGTTTCACATGCTGGCTTATTTGTCTGCTAGTACATGTATTGACGAATATCTGGGCTTGAAGCTTCATGCATCTCCACAACCGGGAGACTTCATAATTATGTATATCCCTGAATAGAAGTCACACCCTTCTACCGGGCCGAACAGGGGGATGCAACTTACACCATGGTCGAGCACAACTTACTACTCATGAATATAATGGAAACGGACGTGACGAGACCTGAAAATGGAGATGCGAGAAAGTGGCTCAAAACCAGGCTCTTGTGGGAGAATGCTATGTGACGATGAGCTTTACAAAGTTACTGCTGCCCGGTTCCTTTAATCCCATCCTAATCCATTGCTCTCCCTCCCCCTGACACAGTGATTATACAGCTCAGCTCAGTGCATGGGCTGTATATCGAGCTGTGGTTGGCTATTGTCACTATTGCTACCAGTTTGGCAATCGTACTACAAGCTGCACATTGAGCTTTGTGTGGCTGGCAGCTCAGTCCTGTTTAGCACACAGCCAGCTGTCAGCAACATCAAATACCAGTACTAGCTCAGATAACCGAGAGGTGAGCAATGCCGGACAGGTGAGGAAAGTTCCAATGAGGGGAAGGTAAGCGCAACGAAGATGTGCAAGAGCTATGCCCCTCGGCAACACAGAATATCTAATGTTACAGCCGGGATGATAACAAGACTAGTAAGTTACTAAGTCAAGAGTAAAATAATCTCCCAGTAGCTCCCGGGATGGAGTTTATTTACTCTTGGTAAGACTAATCCCTTTCAAGAAACATAATTATTATGACTATGAGCCGCGCCAAGCTAAAATGTGGCATCGAATAGCGTTTTGCCACTGACAAGTTGAGAAAATCACCGAAAATGTAACAGTAGTTGGCCGCGGAAAATTCTACTCGAGTACGATCGTGAAAATATTCCGCTTTCAGCTGGCATGCAAGCGGAGAAGAAGAAGGCATTGCCACTGACAAATCGAGAAAATCACCGAAAACGTCACAGTTGGCCGCGGAAAATTCTACTCGAGTGCGATCGTGCAAATATTCCACTTTCAGTTAGCATGCAAGCGAAAAAAAAAAAGAAGAAGAAGAAGAAGAAGAAGAAGAAGAAGAAGAAGAAGAAGAAGAAGAAGAAGAAGAAGAAGGCACTGTGGCCTTTTAATTTTGGAAAACACTTCTTCAGTGTTCCCGCTTTCATTGGTGCAGGGCCGGATTTCTCAGCACTGTGAGAGCTCGTAATGGAGCGTTCTAGAGAATGTGGAGTTAAGCACGGTGACACTCTGTCTCTGAGTTTCCCCAACACTACTTGATGAGGAAGTAATGTGGAGGTAAGCACGGTGACACTCTGTCTCTGAGTTTCCCCAACACTACTTGATGAGGAAGACTTGAAGTTAGCAAGAGTACATGACACCCAGAGTGTGCAACTTGTTGCTTTTTCTGCATGGGTGTTTGTCACGGCGAAATTCTGGGATTGCATCATACCCGCAGTTGGTGCAGATAAACGGCGGGAAGTGGCGTAGTGCGTACAACTGAGCTGCATGCAGCCGTGCAGAAAGAGATCTGCTTGAATCCTGCTTGCACCCACTACATCACTAAATCGATACTATCCCAGAATTTCATCGTGATACCAACCCACCAGAGCTGCACACTCTGGGTGTCATGTACTCTTGTTCATAGTGACTGTGTGTATCACCGTGGTCACGATTTGAGCGGCTGGTACAGCTATGGGGAGACGTCTAACAAGCCTTCCAACTATCATTCTCCTTGTGATTTGGCTCATACTGCGACGGATATGGTTTCACTTTGTTTCGGCTACCATTCCCCGACGTGGCGTACTGGATTCCAATTTTTCAAACCTTCCTCATTTCAAGGAAATAGTGACACACAATGGAGTGATGCATTGACTCTACCCGCTAGCACATCATCATGTGGCACCTTCTAGAACTGTCCATGCCAGAGAAGGAGAACGACATGGATGAGGAAGGGCAAAGAATCAGCAGCTTGTTAGCGATGTGCAGTCGGTTGGACGGAGGTACAAGTGCAGTTGGACTTTTCAAACGCACTGAAGTCATTCTTACTTTGTCTTGCTTGCTTGCTGATTACTTGAGAATGGTACCACATTGACCAACTCTGTTGGAAATGAACCTGAAGAGGAGGATCCTTATCATCCTGCTGTGCATAGTTTTTATTCCGATAATTGTTGTGACTTGGATTGGATTCATGCGGACAGCATTGTATCCCGGTATGTCCAGCTTGACTGGCAGACCAGAGCAGTCCAGGATGCTGAGTCGACTAAACAAGTGAACTCAGAAGCAGCAGCGACGGTAGCAAACGGTCTTGCAGTCAACTATTCACCAACCTGACACTTGGGAGCACTGTTGGCCGAGACTGGCGGTGCTACTTCCGAGCCGTCCAAGGCACGCCACCGCAGCCAGCCACAGGACTGTACCTTCTAAGACGGGGGTTCGTCTGCGTACCTTTCTCTGTACGGTAGTAGGTGAAAGTGAGCCTACGAAACGGTGGTTGGATTGAGCAAGCTGGCCAGACGTACACTTGCTCTACATGAGCTGAAAATCCAACCTGAATGTACAGCTCCAGGTGCACGTCTTAGGAAAGGTTCGATATGTATTCTAGGATACGTCGACATGGACGATGTCACGTAACCGCTTGGCAAGGAGCTACATCAAAGGATAAACTCATGCTGGCACAGGTGATTAGAGAGAGTACGCCGGGTTGTCTTGGTAAGATGCAGCGTTTCCCAGGGCAGCGGAAATATGGTCACAACATCATTGAAGGATGTGCACATTTGTGTTGCGAGATGAAATGGCATGAGATGCATAGCGCAGATACGGTACTTCTTCTTTCTTGGATCTTCTAATTAGGATACCAGTGCTCGTTCTTGTTGTATTGCTTGCACGCCTGCTAAGCTTCATCTCCACTTTGTGGCCTTGTTTTATTTTGGAGTTTGGGCAGGTCATCATATCCTTAGTGTCATTGATATCAGGCATTCTGTTGGAAGAATCGTATTTTGTTTTCTCATCTGTTCCTATGATTTGTAGCATCATCACATCTTTCGTACCTTGAGGAACTACATGTATGCCCCGCCTTCTGATTGTACACATCTGAACTTCGACAAGTTTATCTATTCAGCTGCACTCCGTTCTGCAGGTGTCAGTCGGTTGGCAATAATTACATGGAAGTTGTTCATGTGGATATGTGCGGGCTATTGGCATGTGCGGGCTATTGGCATGAATATTGGCCGAAGTCACTCGCGCTCTAAAATGCCTAAAGAATGGACATGCATGTGGTCCTGATGAGCTACCAGGAGAGCTTCTAAAGTACAGCGGACCAACAATAGCCAATCTCATATCAGCAATGCTTAATAACTTATTTGAAAATCATCGAAGAATCGAAGTCGGCGAAGGCACTCTCATCCCGCTGCAGAAACCTCGCAAACCGAAAGGTCCTCCTGCTAACCTCCGTCCGATCATTTTGCTAACCTCACTCAGGAAGAGCCTCTCTCTTATCATCTTGAATAGAATCCAACCGGGAGTGGAGAAATTTCTGTCACCAGGACAGTCTGGCTTTCGCTGCAACAGGTCGACGGCAGACGTAGTCTGGTGCAAGAGGTAATTTTCGTCTCTTGTGGAAAGATTTGACACTGAAATTCATGTTCTTGGCCTTGATTTCAGTAAAGCATTTGACACTGTGAACAGAAACAAGCTACTGAGTGTGCTGAGCAGCGGACAGATTGCAACTGATGATGAGCTACGCATCATTCGGTACCTCATGTCAAACACCAAACACCACTCTTGAGGTCAGGGTGGAATCAGCAAAATCATCTGCCTTTCCAACAACGAAATGCATTCCTCAAGGAGATGGCCTTTCGCAGGTCCTATTTACAGTTTACCTCGAAGCCGCTCTGCGTGACCTTCGTTCAGTCCTGCCACCGAGACCAGCTGCAGATGAACACCTACCGGCAGAAACAACTTCGGCTGATGACGTAGCTTTTATTTCAACGTCCAAAGCCTATCTTCACCAGCTTCTGTTGCTTGCGGAGAGCACCTTCAACACATGGGATTTAAAAGTTAACGTTACAAAAACAGAATGGATCAGAATATTGCTAGAACCAACGGCACAGTCAGCAGTAGCACACCAGTCCGTTATTCGTGGACAGGAGCCTTGGAGAACGGTAAAGACACTTGGCTCCTTGTATGGATCATGCTATGATGTAGCACGGCGAATTAGCCTTTCCGCAGTGGCATTTGGGCGCATGAAAGAGATTTGGCTCCGGCGACAGCACCTAACAACTAACACCATGATGAGGCTGTACAACGCATACGGCCTCCCGATTCTTACGTACAACATTGGCTGCGCAGGCTTGTCAAAGGCACTGGAAGACTCCTTCGACAAGAGCCATCAAGAGCAGCTTCGTCACATGCTTGGCATCCTTTATCCGAAAATCATCACAAACGATCTGTATAAGCTCACCAACACCGAGCCAATATCTGGAATTGCGAAGCGAGCTAGATGGCGGTTACTCGGGCACATTCTACGCCAACCAATCGGCACACCAGGGAACCAAGCAATGATGGCATACCTAACTGCAGAGGAAACAACTAAACACAGGAAGGGAGCCTCGGTCCTGCCTGGTAACCACCCTTCAGCGAGACTGCAAGCTAACTGCAGTTGCACTGAAGACGAATCGACACCTAAACATCCGGGACTTTGCGGCCGATTGAACGAGATGGGGCAACATCTGCTCAGCCATCACATAAACATATGGACTGTCTTACGTGTGTGGACGGTGCTTGTGCTCACTACTATCAGGGTATACAGGCATCCGAAGCACTGATTGTATCTGTATTATTTTGTACTCGATGTATGCAACACTATTATCTCCACATCACCATGTTTTTATTTTTGTTTATGTTTTTTCACTCCATTGTCGTGAGTTCCCCTTGGGAACGGATACGAGAATAATAATAATAATAATAATAATAATTGGCATGAACACTCACCTATGCGCCAGGCATATGCATACAGCAAACGGCCGCAATGTTTCGAAGCTGAACAAGATGGCTCATCTTCAGCCATAAAAGCATTTTTTCTTAGCAGAATGCCACAAGAGTGTTTGCTCCTTTCTTGTGCTGAGACTGCTCTGTGGTTGCAGCATGCCATGCTTGTACATGTGCGCAATATATGCTTCTTTATGGCACATACACATTTCAGATGGCACTGTTGCGTATCGGTTCTATTAGAAAGAAAGACTTTTCATAGCTCATTTTGTTGTAGTCCCTTGGTTTATTTTGTCTTGTTTTGCGTTCTCTTTTTGACTCTGTTAGACTGTTTCGGTTGCATGTGCATGTGAACCAAGGAACGGTTACGTCATTGTCATGCGTTGTGTTTTGTTTGCGCGCATGCTCATTTGCTGCCTTGATGTTTGTCTTTTTCTTCACTTCAGTTTCCAGTTTACCTCGTCGTGTCCGGTCTTCTTGTTTGTCCATCTCCGTCTTGTCAAATAATTATGTAAAACTTTAGTTCTGTTTTGTTGTTGTGTGTGGCGGGTCGGATGGGCAGGGAGGCTGGGCCCCTGACGCCTGGACAACATGTGCGGGTGAACAAAGGCACCAAATTTTCCATGATAGAAGTTGAAAGGTAGATAGCACTTTGGCATGAAAAAAGAAGTTTTCCACTACGCCACCTTTTAGCTTGGCTCAGCTCGTATTGGTCCTTTCTCCTATCAGTACATGAATACTATTTGCTGATGAACTGGTGATTTATCTTGTACATTCAAAGACAGCAGAAGCGGAGTACTCACCATGCATGCACATGTAGTCTTAGAGTGACGCAGCGGGGCACGGAGTCATAGTGTACAGTCTGCCTTGATCAAGTTGATGCTGAATATTATGGGTGTTAGGCTTGTCCACCGTCCAGCCAATCAGCTGTACGCCGTAGACAATGTTTACTGTGCCTGCTGTAGCAACGGTGATTAACTGACTGATCACCTGTACAATGGCGGCATGCGCATAGCAAGGCACAATGAGTACTAGTATTACCACCAGGATGAGATCACCCCCTAGGCCTGGCAGTGTGGTTCATGCTTAGTGAATGCGGCATGCATGTACGGTGTGTTGTGTACATGACTGTACTTGTAGGACACGTGCATGTATGATTGACATGCTAGTACAACTAGACTGAAGCTATACAAAGTGACTGTTTTTGAAATAGACATTTCCCTGTGATTTCTAGCAAGAGAGCACACATGTACATGTATGATTGTATGGGTAGAATTGTGACATGAAGGGAAAAGCTCAGTGGCACTGGGGAACCAAAACCTTAAAACTCAGTGCACCTTGTCCTCCATGGTCAATTTGTTTCCTTTCAGTTTCATGGTGGACTCGTTTGTGCATGAACAGTTGTTTTCTATCGACATGGCAGCCAAGTACCTAACCGTGTTTTGAAGAAGAAACTCCGTGGATTGTCCACGTTTTCAACAACATGATACTCCCAATGCAACACAACAAACTTGGAAGAATACAAGACTATACAGTCCACACCATGGTGCCAGTTTGGGGTGGATAAGCCTTCACTCTACTTGAGCACAGTAGTGTAGTGGGGGGGGGGGGGGGGGGGTACTGGTAGTGCTCAAGGGCCAGAGAATATAAGTGTAACTAAATTACCAAGCATGTGCATTAATTTTATGTTAGAACAGCAGCAGTTGCCACTGGGGAACATCTTTGATCTCACTTTCCCCTAATATGACCCCGTAGCCGGCAGGATAATTGCCAAACTGGTCAGGGACAGCCAGATACAAAGTCATGCTGGGTTAGGAGGCTGACCCCATCACTGTGTGTGTGACTATCATCAGATGATCATTGTTATCAAGTGGCAGAGGACCATCAGGGCTAATGCAGTGATGGTATGCCAGCTAATTAAATAATTTATTACCTGCAAGTATGACACCAGGGTGAAACTGGACATGCATCACTGAACTGGGGCATACCAGGCCGGGATGTTTGGAGAGAGCCCGGCACTAGCTGGGCAAAGGTCATGATGCAGTTGTTAGCAGCATGCAGCAATGCAGCTGGGTAGCTTATTGCAATTATGTAGTAACACTTAGTCTCATATGATCATGTTGGATGAAAATATAAACAGCATAGACTATGATGTACTTGAACTGGACACAGTCACCACCATCAGTCAATCAGGTGTGGCTCTCACTAGCTTGCACTGTGCACGCCCGCATGATGACCCAGCCATGCCTGAGCAGGCACATCATCAGACCATCATGTGACAGGGCCCCCAGCAGTCGGCCAGTGTGACACCAACTACTCAGTCACACAGTAAGGAATCAACAGCATAGGATTCCACCAGATCTAGTGAATCAGTGCACAAACGGACACCATCTGGGCCATAAACACCAAGATCATGCCCAGACTCAGACCAGAGACTGACGATGCACATTCTATTCCACCTTTGTAAACAAAGGCAGATTCAACTAAGTTATTTACACCCATAGGCCGTGTCACATGCTCCCAAGGGCTGCTGGCTTCCATAGACACATACCAGCCCAAAACTGGCATTAGTAGGATGACTCTGACAATAATTCAATACATTAGAACCTGTAAAATGACTACTCATTAGACCGGGAAAAGAGTCACCTAATCTAATGTGCCACTATGACCGCAGCAGCAACAGTGTGCCGCATATCTAATAATAAATGCACAAACATTGGGGTAAGGGGAGGTGACCATGGTGAGGTGATCCGCAATCTGTTCTTCCACTGCACTGGTTTTATCTGAGCTTCACTATCTCCCCGTGTGCATGATCACGCATGGATGCGTAAAAATAACCTCACTGACCCGACCTACTTTGACTGCTATTCATGCAATTCTGGAGTCTCAAGGAATTCCATTGAACAGTGTCACCGGCTTGTCATGCCCAGCCAAAAATTCACTGTGACAGCTCTGAAAAAGGAAATCTCTGGGTCCTACTGCAATATTTAAAAAATGTCAGGGCTGGTATGTTAGGTGCAATATCCGAACCAGTCTCATGCAAATCAATCAATAGTAACACGAACAGTGTAACCACCAACACTACAACAGTGTACACGCGGCATTCTAGAGACCACATTCCTTGCATCCCATGCGACATCAAGCATTTGCTTGAAGGGTGTCTTGCTTGAAGGGTGTCCCATCCCAAACACCTGAGATAAGACTGAAGGAGAAGGACAAAATGTTACGAGTTATGACTAACTGTCCACCAACGTAACCAGATCATATACAGCCAGCGAGTGCGACAAAATGGCACAACACTGACAAGGAATACTGAGACCGGCATTCAGCGACCTGCCACCTAACTACAACACTTCTCCAAGGCGCAAACCAACAGCCTTCCAACTTGGAAGGCTCACCATCCGAGTTCAACCTAAGATAAGAATTATGTTGGTACTGCCATGCCTGTCCTTGTCCATAGCAGTAATCAATGTAATCAACATTCAGTCTTGCCCTCATGTCAGATAATATCCCTCTTGAAATGGGTCGTTTCGAACAACACAGCCCACATTAATTATATCCCACGACCGGAAGAAACACCCGAAACACTGAGCACTGCTGCTGCAAAGCAGGGTGCGAGGTTGTTCAGCAAGTGAAGGTGATGAATGAACATATTTCAGGTAGCTGTGGTGTTGGGGGAGGGGGGGGGGGAGGGGAGGGGGGATCCAACCCTAGCATACCGGCTATGTGTACGTTATTCAATCATTAGGGATATACACAGTAGGGATATACACAGAACGAGGGCAATCAGGGCTAGTTAGTCGCTACTAGGGATATGCATGTAACGTTCTACCCGTGCTGTGTATTATGTACATGACTACTAGGGCTGAGTCGGGTAGCATTTTCTACAGGCATCGGGTTCGGGTTGTTTTCCACGGGTAGCACGGGTACCCGATCCATTCCATAGTAACACCGCAATGCACCCCTTCCCTTACACACTGGGTAGACACTGGGTAGACATACACTGGGTAGACATGCGGAGTATTACATGAATTTGTACACGTGCACTGTACATGATGTCATCTGCGACTTTGGGTTTTCGGGTACTATTCTGTACCCGTCTACCCGAGGTCCTCACGGGTGCCCGACTACCCGTGCACACCACTAATGTATACCCTAGTGAGTATCACAATACCACTGCCGGTCGAGGTGCATACTGACCAACACAACCCGACCAGCTTTCCTACACGTTGCTGTACACACCTACAGTACACACAAACACGAGAGAGAGAGAGAGAGAGAGAGAGAGAGAGAGAGAGAGAGAGAGAGAGAGAGAGAGAGAGAGAGAGAGAGAGAGAGAGAGAGAGAGAGAGAGAGAGAGAGAGAGAGAGAGAGAGAGAGAGAGAGAGAGAGAGAGAGAGAGAGAGCGAGAGAGTGAGAGAGAGTGAGAGAGAGAGAGAAAGAGAGAGTGAGAGAGAATGGTCCTCTTTTCAGGTACTCATTTTGTCATATTTCATGATTGTATTGATAGAACAATTCATGAGAGTGGCTACAGGACGACGGTGCTACAATGAGAATAGGAATACATGATGCACTGGGTCACTGCAGCTAGGCTTGCCCATTACCACTTCATCGTTAGCGATTCCAATCTTTGCTTTCCATCTTTTCTTTTGTTGGCCCACACATTCCACATTCACTTCGTACTGCCCGGCACATGACCATATTTAGGATTTTCACCTTCCTGACCAGTACCAGAAAAATCCTAAATATGGTCATGTGCCGGAACAGCTGGGTTAGCGTGGAATCTGAGGCAAGGCCAGCTCTGAAGAAAAGGCTCCAGGAACGCCGTACATCAATACAGGCAAGCACACTATCGTCTGATGGAACTGGCTTCCTTCGAGGACAGTGCACTTAGGGGTTGCCTTTCAAAGGCAAAGATAACTTTAGCCAGCAAAGCAAAGCCAAGCGGTGCTCAGAGCTCGCCTCAAAGTCAGCAAAGCGAAGCAGCCAACAGTTAGCTGCAGAAGCGGCCATACCTTTCTAGTTTGAACTGGCTTCCATCAAACCAGGTATCGCATCCTATGTCGCATGAGTACTCGCTGCCACAGAGGTGAATCCTGCCTTGACAAGTAGAAGAAGTTGTCCAGCAACAGTGACCCCATGTTAAAACATCTGAGGAATGCCATCTCTCGAATCTTCTCTTCTTCTACTTGAAGTAGTTAAAAGATACATTGATGACCGGTCTGGACTGGTCCTGAGTCCTGACACATTCCATCCCTGCAATAACTCGCCAGCCTATCCCATTCAATGGTCCAGTACAGTGGCATGGTGTAACTTTTACTTGGAATGCAACCATGCAATACACTTGTCACAAAGTCAAATCACTTCATGACTCCTGCTCCTTTCGTCCCATAATCACATGTAGATCGATATGGTGCAATGAAGAGAGCCGGACATTCTTTCCTCTAAAACTGATATACTTGAAGCAATCTTCTCAGATTCCTACATGGCTCAGGAATTATCCTGCTGTCCAAAGTCAGCAGCCAAGATCTAGAGCACCAGATGCTGCACAACAATTTTGGTGAATGTGGCACCTACCTACCTTTAATGCCTACCTACCTACCTACCTACATGTACCTTTTTTCTTTTCTTTTTTACAAAAAAAACACACACCATTTGACGGCACAAAGCAGCAAGTCAGCGATGAGACATATGGAATGGCAGGAGTGGGGGAGAGGCAGGGGCAGCTTGACCGACCATAGGGTCTCGGCTTCATTGCAACCCAAGCGCTCCACAAAAACAAAAGATTACAGAAAATATGCAGGGGGGGGGGGGGGGGTAGATAACTGGGGATTACGGGGAAAAGTATGCACAATAAAAAGTTATCAGAGAGTCAACGAAGTGAATGGAGGAGGGAACTGAGTTAGAGCTTTTTTTCGTCTTTTTTCTTTGATTCATAGCCTGTCCGTTGCCCACTCCCAGCGGGTAAGGCGCAGGTGGGCAGTTAGAGCTTTTTTTCGTCTTTTTTCTTTGATTCATAGCCTGTCCGTTGCCCACTCCCAGCGGGTAAGGCGCAGGTGGGCGTTGACCTTTTCTTTGAATGTCTGCAGTCCTTTCCTTGTTGGCTGGTTCAGCAGAACGCACTGCGGGAGCTGGTTCCAGACCTCCACAACAGCGTCAGGGAAGGACGGAAGGACATCATTCCGTGCTCTGGGCGGAAGAGTGGAAGTGAGCTGAAACTGGTGTGAGGGATGCTTTTGTGTACGTCGGCTATGGCGTGATGTGTTGGTCGCTCGGGGTGGAAGAAGGGTGAGAAGCATGTCTGGGCCAGTTGAAAAGTGGAGCTTGTACAGAAAGCAGAGTGCTCCGACCATTCTGCGGATGTCCAAGCTAGGGAGGTCCATAGGTTACAATGGGTTGGCAGAAGAATGAACTCTATCTCAGTTTCAACATAATAGGTAATGAGGTCATTAATTATTTGTGATAGGTTTTATCCAGTTGTCCCAAATGATACCATTGGAGAGCAATTTATCAGCCAAATAGAGCTTCCTAGGGAAGGTTTGATTTTCCCAGCCATGTGACCTTCCATGCACTCCCAGTGAAGGACTTAGGTCCCAGTGGACTGCACTAAATACATGACTGTACATGCATCACTTTAAAGTACAAGGCGCCTAGAAGGCCGTCTAGCCCCTGCCCACCCCCAGGTTTTAGTCATTCTTCTACAAGTAGTTCTACCACATTGTAGGTATAGTCTCAGTAAACAGACCATGATGCAGAGTGTTGTAGATCTCATGCAAGGTCACCCAGTACACCCCTAGTCAGGTGACTTTGAAGTATAATTATTATGACTGATTGTACAAGTCTCGAGCCGAGGTAGTACTTCCTGCCAGGCTGTCACTACTAGTGCACCCTTTGCCGGTGCAGAACACCAGAGTATGCATGTGCATGTTCTGCCTTCATCCAAGTGCTTCAAACTGTTCCCTGGGCAGGCACATTATTACTACCAGGCCAGATACCAGGCTGAAAGATCTAGGAGGAGGGGTGAGAACCTAGTTCTACATAACAGTGTTTCATGGGTCTGATCCCAGGCTGCACTTTGCAGCATGCCATGCCCGGTGTATGTGATATTGATGAGGAGCCAGCCAAGTACAAGTACATGTGGGAAAAAACGGACACACGGTTGTCAGAAGGGGTGGACTGGGGACACCGTGGATGCAGGCCTCAAGAAGAGATGATGGAACGCCCCTCACAGTCCTAGCAATCAATAGCATTCAGACAAAAGACTAGAAACTAGAGAGCACTTTTGCAACACAATCACTGAATTCATGGACAACAGAATTGATATTCCCTGATCACGTTGTCATAGTACATTCACATTCTTCCCAAGCCCAAGGTACCCTATTGACATGGGGGGGGGGGGGGGGGGGGGGGGTAGGACAATCATCATGGACAGTAGAACATATTCCACGTCTTGCCACTGTTCCTACATGTACATGTAGGTATGCTACAGATACAACGGATTTCAATGTACACAACACTTCTAGGACATAATGCACTGCCACCATACATGTACCAGTCACACACTGGCATGTATATGTATGTACCAGTCACACACTGGCATGTATATCTATGTACATGTAATTCTAGACACTAGAAATCCCCAGTGTAATCTGTCATCAGGGACTGCATTGACAGGGCCAGGGGCTCACTGCACATACCTACATGTACATGTACATGTAGGTATGTGCCTAGAGTAAAACCTGTCACGGCGACCACTGGATAAGGCGACCACCTGTCCAAGAAGATCACCCTGTAACCAGGACCAATGAAGTGAAGCTACTACTAGTATTCCCAGTCAAATGGCCCTGGATAAGGAGACCACCTGTGCAAGGGAAGGACGTTTTGAAGGTGCCTTGAGTGGTCGTCTTAGGCAGGTTTTACTGTGACTGTCTGCATTCACTGATGCCCTGGGTAGGCTGTATAGTACATTACAGCTATACATCATTGTCTGTAGATGATGAAAACAATCTCACCCTACCTGGAACACTTGATCATGTCAAGAAACACTTTAGCTAGAGCATTCAGGCACTGAATTGAAGAGGACGGTCATGTGTGTGTGTGTGGGGGGGGGGGGGGGGGGTAATGTGTGCAGAATGTAAGTCACCACTGTGTGTGTGTGTGTGTGTGTGTGTGTGTGTGTGTGTGTGTGTGTGTGTGTGTGTGTGTGTGTAGGGGGGGGGGGGGGAGTGCAAGCTGTGTAGGCACAGATTACAACCAAGCTGGTATAGTGGTCGTGCCAAAATACATGTACATGTAGCTTCCTAGAAAATGCCATTGTGTTACGCCATGCTGAAAGCCAACACCAGAATATTCTAACAGCGGTTTAGTGTTCGGACCTCGCTTATACAATGTAAACCCCAGCAGAATTTTTTACACCCCCCCACTGTGACCGAAAAAAATTCCGTGGTCCCACAAAGTAACACGTCACCGTTTTACATTATACATGTACATCTCCTATGTGTACATCTCCTATGTGTACATCTCCTATCTCCTATGTGTACATCTCCTATGTGTACATCTCCTATGTGTACATCTCCTATGTGCACATCTCCTATGTGTACATCTCCTGTATGTGGTGTTCTTCAGACACAATCTTCTTCAGCCTACTCAAGCTCAACTGATGAGGGGTGAATTCCCTGGAACACTGTGTATTGAGCAGGGAGTGGTGCTTTCTTGCAGGTTTGCCCAGTGGAAGGCTCGATGGACTTCTCGTGTCCTCTGGATGGCAGTCGCGAGTCAGTCAAGTGAGAATTCAAGTCGCAGGAAAAGCGCGGACTCCCACGCAGGGAGCAACGTACAATCTCCTCCAAGCTCATGAAACTACCAAGTACCACAGCTCTAATACATTGTACTTCTTGAGCTCTTTGAGGACACACACCTCTAGGGCTCTAGACATGGAGCACCACTGAACAAGAGACTGGTATGGCATGATTGCTTGAATGAATGTTTCAATTCGTCCTATTTCCTATCATACCCATACTGACTGATGGTGTTCGGCATAATCCGATCATAATCCCGGATAATGATTGGATGGAGGCCATACATGACTGTACAGTCATGTACATCCCGCTATCTGTTACACTATGTTTTACTGAGCTCTAGGTTACAATGTTTTACTGAGCTCTAGGTTACAATGTTTTACTGAGCTCTAGGTTACAATGTTTTACTGAGCTCTAGGGTGCCCACAAGTCATTGACAACAATAGCCATGTCTTTAGATTGAATAGTACAATGGATTTACATGACATATCCATCACTGGACTAAGCAAACAGTTTGATAAGGTGCTCATATTGGCCTGGAGGCTCTTTTCGCACACAAGCCGTGACAAGGCCTCCTCACTCAATTAAGTCATGCTCCTATTTTCCCCATGTTCAAGCAGATAGATGTTCCATTGCCTACAGTCAAAGGAGTTGAGACATACATTGAATGCAACATGGGCAGTGGTCTTTCCCAGTGCATTGGGGCATACCAGCTCACACACACACAGATAATGATGCAGGCCCAAAGGGCAGGCTAACAGGGGAGAAGTTGCTGAACACATTCACCATGGGTGACATTATTCAACTGACCTGATGCTGGATTTAGAAGTATATTTTAAAAGTACAACATTGATCTTGTTGATCCCTTCACCTCACTGCTCACCACTCACTGGACATGTGTGGGATATTCTAGGAACTGTGGCCCTAGGTTGTAGACATTAGGCACCAGGACTCAATCTTCAAATCACCACCACTAGAATATTATTACTTACGTAGACATACTGACTACTGTACAATGTAGGCAGTGACTGTGTAGTCCACGCACCAGATCAGCAGCACTTCCTTGCCACATACTGAGTACTCTCAACGACGACTCGATCAAGTGCACCATTTCAGTCTCGTGACTTCCAGCAGTACATTCCTGGGCACGGGCAGCGTGAAGACGGAATACCAACTCGAAGTCACACAGGACTGGACCATTCCATAACCCGCTACTAGGCCATATGCCAGGCACCATTCTCTCAGTTCGGCAAACTCTTCAGGCACAATGGGAGGCCATGCCGCATTCAATGATTGTGTAATTATTGTCTATTCATGCGGAGTACTTGGCAAACAGGAGGATGAATAGCAAGGCTAGCTAGTGCTAGCGGGAAAGTAATTAGTTGGACAGTCACACAGCAGTAGAGACACACACAGCTAGCTGCCTTACTGCTGATAACCTAATCACAAAGTCAAAAGAGCCCCCCCCCCCCCCCTCACACACATGTACACGTAGCTTCGCTCTTGACAGCAATCTTGAGTTGAGAGAGTAACACTGACCTTTCTGAGGCTTTCTCCCCTGTGATG
This sequence comes from Sycon ciliatum, assembly GCF_964019385.1. NCBI lineage: Eukaryota > Metazoa > Porifera > Calcarea > Leucosolenida > Sycettidae > Sycon > Sycon ciliatum. Next base: position 11,142,735 of record NC_088646.1, read on the forward strand.
TCTTGTGACAAACAGCCGAAACGTGATATTGATGCGCTTGGACCACTGGACCTCTCCGCTCTCTCGCTCTCTCAGCCAGTGACTGTGCAGAGTCCGTATTACAGACTTTACATGACATGATGATTGTATGTACTGGCTCTGCAACAGGCCAAGGAGGTCAAGGTGACATGCACCTGAACATCCATCACTCATCAGGAAAATGAGGGAATGTGGGGACCCGGTGTTTAGCGTCGCCAGTTTTCGTCTTCGAGCACGGGTTTATAAATTTGGGAAGTGATTCGGGTCGTGCTGTTGCAGCACGCCCAAGGCACACATGCACGTTGAGTCGGCTGTTCTTCACCCGAGCAGCATGGCGTGTGTCTTCTGACCACCTCAAAGTATCTTGCGAAATAGTGCTCCTCCGGCTGCCGTCAAGCCTTGTGGACGATATGCTAGTGGTGTTATTCCCGGAACAGAAGCAGGACACATTCGCCCGCACGGAAATTTCTCCTGTGCACGTGTTCAAGAACAAAACACAAAGAGAAAGCATGGTAAAAACTAAAAATACTAGCCGAAAATCCCTGTTTCCGAGGGTAAGTGCAGACATGGAGCCATATCAAGCGAACGCAAGGAAAAAATGCAACGGATAGCTTTCAACTACTAGTAGTCAACATTATCGACAGGACCTTCCCTACAAAATACACTTACCCGTTCTTTCTGGGAGGACAATATGGAAAAGTATGAGCTCGTTGTGAAACCATATCGACAACAATGTAGCAAAGTTTTCTTTACACGACAAAACTGGACAGAAGATGAGCGGGAAGTGTCGTGGCTCGAATGTTGCTTGCTTGGAACCTGAAATGGAGACTTCAGCCCGGGGAGCCCAGGACACAGCCAGTAAATCTACAGGGCCAGAGTCGCGAGCAAGGTGAAGGCCCTTTCACGACTCAGTATCTTCGTGGATTCTACAGGGTAGGTCTACTTGACAGTTCCCACCAGGATGTCGTGAGCCGTGAAAGCAACTCCCTGGTTCGCACATCAGAGGATTTCGCGCCAGTGAGGGTGTAACTGTAAACTGACGAAGACATCCAATCATTTATCACTGGCTTAGTATTGACTCGCATAGATTTTTGCCATACCTAAGCAGTCAAATATTCCTGCATATTTCACTCCTTAGGGCTATTGACTGCTTATATTTGACTGCTTAGGGGTTGCGCAGTTGAACGGTGCCTAGTGCAGCATTGTCACTGCATGAGTAGGTGCACTGGTGGTGGTGCAACGGTTGTGCAATCATAAAACCGGGATTCATGAGGTTATCGTTCTGGAATTTGAAATACGGACTGTTTGTCGTGATAAATCTAATATTGACTTCGTACTTGTTCAGTATAGGAAATAAAAACCTCGTAAAAGACCTCGGCTTCGCCTCGGTCTTTTACTCGGCTTCGCCTCGGTCTTTTACTCGGCTTTTATTTCCTATTGACCTCGTAGATCTACTCAGTCAATATTAGATACGTACATGACATGTACAGCCGGGAGTGTGTGTAGGATTATAATAATTATCATGATTATACTTGTACTGTATTCTTGTAAAACGCTACCCGCTCTCGGCTGGAAACTGGCGAAAGCTGTGCACATGCATATGCGTTTTTCAGTGCCCAACCTACGCCGTCATAATCATGTTTTATACGTGAAGGGTCGAGTGAAGCACATCATCATGTACAAGGAGCCATCACGGATTCTCAACTGCATACTTTCACCGTGAAGAAGCCTCCAAGGTTTGTCTGATCTTTTCGGCTACTTCCCCTTCTTCAAAAGCTATTATTTGATGGAGACTCCCTCGATTCTTTCTAAAGTCTATAGAGACTCCAAAAACAAAAATCGAGCCAAGCGCATGAGATTTCCACCCAAGATAGCAATACCGTAATGTGGTAGTTTTGTTGCTCACCTGTTTGTTCATACTTGTGCACTGGTCGATGGAAAGGAACGGGGGTGACCTTTGGCGCGATACGCGGCTGTTCCGTGAGCATAGTGTGTGACTACTGTACTGGCCGTACTAGACTACATTCTACAACCAGCATTCAGACATGTGCATGATTGTATTTTTATCACTCCCTTAGTATTGACTCCCATAGATTTTTGCCATACCTAAGCAGTCAAATATTCCTGCATATTTCACTCCTTAGGGCTATATTGACCGCTTATATGTGACTCCTTTTTAGCGATTGAACACATGCTTTGGTTAGTCGTGATAAATCTAATATTGACTTCGTACTTGGTCAGTATAGGAAATAAAAAACCTCGTAAAAGACCACGGCTTCAACTCGGTCTTTTACTCGGCTTTTATTTCCTATATTGACCTCGTATACTCAGTCAATATTAGATACGTATGCAATGTGAGCCATGTTTTTGTAGGAATTAGAAAGGTACAAAAATGGATTAGCCTAGATTATTATGTTGGACGATTGACACTGACAGCAGAAGTAGAACTGTAGAAGCACAACAAAAACCACCGCCATCCATTCCATCCATATTGTAGGCGCATGATTGTGATAGCGTGTGTCCGTCGGAAAAGTCTGTTCACATTTTACGTGTACATGTACCAGTACTCTAACATACCGTAATTATTTTAAATTGCGAGGCAAAACCTCACAGTGCAAAACACAACTGCATGGAGGAGGGTAGGTGTGATTTGGGGGGGGGGGGGGGGGGCTTATTATTTTGAAGTATGACTTGAACTATTAGCGTTACCGTGTTTGTGATCCTGCCTAGCAGACCACTGAGTTGTGGCAACAGCCATAAATGTAGTTCCATGGTTGTATGTACATGTATAACGTCGTACATGAAGATATTATAAGGAGAAGGACTGAATGCAACACCGTGACCCTGCACTTACTGCCAGCAAGAGTCGTCTTCAAGACTTGCTGCTACATTGTAGTTTACAGCAACAACAATACCGCTCAACAGCCCCGGAATGCCCATGAAAGCTGTATTTTGTTTCCAATTCAACATACCCTTTTTGGTTCTACTACAGTACCTGCTGTTCAAGTGTATGTCTACATAGTCATTGTCATTCATCGTCTGTTTACATGGCATGATCGTACTTTAGTATGCGAATGCCTAACCAATCTAGGCCAAACGGAAACGGACGAGTGAGTATGTAGAATACTGTGTGCGCAGAATTCATTTGTGGGGTCAATCTGCGACACCGAGTGGCAACTTCTTCTTCGTAGATCATTACACTGCACAATGTACACCACAATGTATCATGTCGGAATGAAACCAGAATGGCCTCGATACGCCGCCGGCCTTGTTGTTCTCCTGGTACATGGTGAAGCCTCAGACTAGACAGTTCTAAAACAACCACGTGGGCACAGTACTCGGTACTCGGTAGTAAGGAAATGTGCCAGGTCGGACAACGACGTGCGATCCTAGATCGTGCATGGATGGATGAACGAAAGCATTACACGTGACAGACATGCCACATCATGACTCCCTTGATTAATTAACATCATTGAGCTCTTTATTGATTCAACCAAGAGAACATAAGCTCCCACCTAACTCTTGATTCAGCCAGTTACCTAAGTGTTATGTACTACAACATGTAGTCGACGACACGCTGAACATGTACGTACTGACCTGACCAGGTTCAGAATGAGCTGAAGACACGTAATCGTAGGTCTACTACCTCGGATTGAGACATTCCACCTCTTTACACCCCCAGTATCAAACGTTTTCCGGCATTACTTGCACTGGCTGTGGAATTAATGTTACTCACCTCAATCTCCGTCGCTCCTTACGACCTTAGACCTTCCCTCGGTGTACTGTACGGCCGGGAGGCTGGTCGGTGTGAGAGTCTTCCCATCTACTTGTACAGTCATGTACTTGCACAGTGCTCCAGTGAGAAGCCTGAAGCAGTGAAGGTAGTTTCACCTGTTCGTGTGGTACAAAATCAAATACAACACCAACGGTGTCAATGAATAGCTTTGAGAAGTTCCTAAGGAAATATCGATCGTGAAGTAAATTGTACTTGTACATGAGAGAGGGAAAGTAGAAACCTCGTGGAACTGTAAGATGTACATGTATCACTGGCAGAGGGTGGCGACGAATGAATTAATTAATCCCGGGTGTTCCGCGACCCCCCCCCCCCCCTCCCTCTCCTCCTCTTCCTCGTCTCTCTCTCTCTCTCTCTCTCTCTCTCTCTCTCTCTCTCTCTCTCTCTCTCTCTCTCTCTCTCTCACTCTCTCTCCTTGTATACAATAGTGGGTCATATCTTCTCAGCGTCTATTTACTGTGTCTACTTGCCCTATGAATACTGCATTGTAACTTACGGAGGCCTTCATTGTTTCCATCCAGGTTCATCAATAATGACTTTGTTTAAATCTCAGGTTCGCATAACACAGTGTCTTGGACTCTTTTAAAAAAGAATTCTAAAACACTTTTCTTGCTCCGAAGTTGGTGCCAGCCACTGCAGACCCCGTCACTCTCTGGCATGTCGAAAACCAGAAGCTCGTGTACAGATATGTAGGGAGCGGTATCTCTGGGTTATGGTCGTCTAATGCAAAAAAAACGTTACAGGTACTACATGTAGGTGTGGGGGAGCAAACGGCAATATCAGTTCAGCACGCGTACTCGTGCTGCTACAACATTGCGGGATGCGACAACAATTACATGGAAATTCTTTAGGATTGAAGGCACATCTCGGGTATAGCCATGTTGATTGCACTTGTAATCTTTACGGGGCCAAAGCTACTAACAGGTAATCTGCAGAGGAAGCTCTCTGCCTCTCGCCGTCCCAAGAAATACCAGATTTACAATAGGACTTGCTTGCACGCGTCTCTCGTTCTACCAGTAAACCAACTATTGCTCAGTTCCAGGGCGATCACAATATCAGTGTAAGCCGAATTTGTAAGCCAAGGGTGGCAATGCCTGCGGATATTGGTTTGGCATATTTTGCGACGGGGACACCTGAGAAATGCGCAAACACTTTACCACCCTGGACAGATGGTTGCATAGTTGAAAAGGCCGTGTCGAACAAGACTAGGTTTGACGTACCCAAGGAACACGTGATACGTCTCACATACCGGTAAGCGTGACCAGCACAATGAATAATGACACCAACTATTTCTCGGGAAACTCGGCGCGCCATGCTTGGCCTGATAAGGTTGGCCCCTGGATGGCGTTCACCCATCTGGACATGACTGATCGCGCGACCACAGCCGCAGTCCGACCCCGAAGCCCCCCGACTGTCTGACCCTGCACACGCACCGTCATTTTTGTGAAGCATCCATCTTCATCGCTGACCATGTACAGGTACATGTACATAGTAAAGCCGGAGGAATGTTTTATTTAGTCACCTACATTAACATTTACATCGTCATTAATTTATGTTCATGTATCTGTACTAATTCTGTAGTAATGATACGTGTCAGTCATGTATTTCCCAGCTTCAAATTATTCAAGTTGCCCATGCATCAACCCGCATACTGACTGTAACTGAGCACAACCAAGCACAATACCTACATGTACATACATGCGGTGTGTGCAGGCCTGCTGCACAAGACTTCTTGCCACAATCAGATACAATCAGATGATAGTCCAAGCTCAGCAGTAATCGCACTTACTAAACCTATAACTAAGATAACCGCGAAGAAACAAAAGAAATTGAAAAGCAAAAACAACAATCAGCAGCACGTAACCCGGTGACAGGCTTGAATAACTGAATTCCACAGTCGGAAGAAGAAACTACAGTCTAGTTGTGTACGGAAAAGGCTGGTCTTATCTGCGGTGAGCAGCATGCGGCCCGTAGAGGATGGCTCGAATCGAGGTAAACAGAATATTAAGGTGAGTGGGTGGGGTGGGCCATGGGGTATCTGCACACTTGGCAAGAAGAAAAACAATGAACAGCAAATCTATGCAGACACACTTTTCTGCAGCAACCAAAGCCCTCATACCCATTCAGCGCATGCAAATAATTTTACAGAGAACAAAATTTCTCGTTTCTTTCACTTCGCTCAGCTCAGCCAACGAGAAATATAAGCATGTCACAGTGACATTATCATTACAACCAAGAGTACATAACCCCCCATTACTCTTGTTACAACAGATACATGAACATAAATTTTAATGACGAAGTTGGTGTTTGTAAACGTCTGACAGACTAGTGACAGTGGATTATTGAGTGGAATATTCAGCATGACAAGTGAGTCTCCTGGTAATGTCAGCTGGAGTCACTGTCAGCGTCATTCGGTGAACTTGTTATGTGAACATGACATTGTGCATGTAGGTCAGCAATGCACCACTGTTTTAAAATGATCAAGGGTACGTGCACGTACTCAGTAAACGTGTATTTAACGGGCAGAAAATACCCTCCCACAAGAACATACCCAGTGATAAGGAGCGAATATACAAGTAGTTTGGTCACTGCTCTTTCACCTCAACAATCAATGCACACACTACACTGGTAATTGTTCTGCAATTACATGTATGTGCTCACAGAAGAATACAATGTGCGACGGGCGCGGGCCCGTGTTGTATTAGATCACGATGCTACAGTCATAATTATTGTAGCATCTTTGTTAATACTTAGAACATGTACGTGAAGACGACACCAGTGGCACTCTAGCCATCACATTGTATATCCATGCAGTGTACGATCATCTCATCCTTCAAACTATTCCCGATCATTTCACACAGGGACATCGCACGTTTGGCTAGAAATCAGAGTGTGAGTTTTTGTCACAAGCACATGTGTACACATGTACGCTGTGTAACCTCTTCTTTAGTTACGATTTGTTCCAAGGAGTGCTCTCTCTCTCTCTCTCTCTCTCTCTCTCTCTCTCTCTCTTTCTCTCTTTCTCTCTTTCTCTCTTTCTCTCTTCTCTCTCTCTCTCTCTCTCTCTCTCTCTCTCTCTCTCTCTCTCTCTCTCTCTCTCTCTCTCTCTCTCTCTCTCTCTCTCTCTCTCTCTCTCTCTCTCTCTCTCTCTCTCTCTCTCTCTCTCTCTCTCTCTCTCTCTCTCTCTCTCTCTCTCTCTCTCTCTCTCTCTCTCTCTCTCTCTCTCTCTCTCTCTCTCTCTCTCTCTCTCTCTCTCTCTCTTTCTCTTGATACACGTACATGTTGGTTTAACCGTTCGTTTCATTCTGCCATGGTGAGCTCCAATTCTTATCTCTCAGTCTCAACTCAATGTTTGGCAGTCAGTTGACGTGCCAGGAGTTGTTTCATGCACACTATAATAATTATTATGTGTTGTCATGTACAATGACTTATGTACAGTACATGCTATAATTATAAATAAAATTACTACTGTATTTTGTGACTCAAAGTACTTGACGATCTTGCACAGACAAAAAGAACAACCACGCACTGTACTCGTACTACTAGTACTACTACTAGCTTTAGCTCTGAAGTGAAGCCTGAAGGATCAGCTCGAGCCATGATCCTCATCACATTCTTTACCCGTCATCTTTTTTTAAGGTTAGTCCCCAGCTTCCCCGGCCATGCATGGTCCATGCCCTGGGTAGGATATCAGTACCGCAGTAGCATACATGTACATGTACGAGCGTTTATGACTATAAATACAGTAGATATTGGTTATAACGTGCCCTTCTGATTTTTCACATTTTATCACTATAACCGGTATATCACTACAGGCGATTTTCAACTGCGCGCGTCATACATACACATTATACACGTGTGGGTACTCAATCGCGCTAATGTAGCGTACTGATACGTGATGGATGCTACTGCACCTTCTCCAGTCTAGAGTGAAGAACTTCTTGGCCCAAAGGCATCATCAAGGAAGCACCAGACCAGAATACCCTATGACAACACACATGTGGCTCCAAGTCGAGACATCAATGCCTCACACTCGTGTGTTGCTATCACTATAGACGATAATTTTTCTGCACAAAGAGGTGTTTTGAATGGTGATTCTGTATCCTTATAGCCGATTTATCGCTATATACGATATATTGGTTATAATGATAATTTGACTGGCTTTTTCTGGTTTTGCTTTTGATATTTTCATTTTGTATCAATATAGCCGGTTTATCACTATGTCCGATGACTTTATAACCGATATCCACTGTACACGTATTGTATACACGCACTCACACCTACAAGGCTACATGTACAAGTCATGTACATGTAGCCTTGTAGTGACTGTCTGTTGTGTCTATCGCAGTACAGTTTCGGCACTCCAGTCCGGTCCCAGATTCCCTCTCTCCTCGGTTAAAGTACATGTAGGTCTACAGTCATGATCCATCAATGGCATATTGCTGTCAGACATTTTGGATACTAAAGTCTGGTCCATATACAGTCATGTATATGTAGGTCTACATGTACCACTAGTAGCAAGAGTAATAAGCTCCCAGGAGCATAATAAATTAATACTACTCTTGCTAGTAGTAGTAGTATCATACCATGGCTCAAGGCTAAGCCGTAAGGCCTACTAAGGGTGGGTCGATGTTCTTTTTTTTGCAATCCCATATTGTCACGTGACAGTGCTTATTTGTCCAACTGTATCATCAGCAGTGTATTATGTTCATTGTAATGATGTACTATCTGTACATATTATATAACCCAATACTACAAGTAGTTCAATACTTCTATTAGATAAACCTCCCGGGGCTCTGCCAACCGTGGATGGTTGTAGTAAGGTCACTGTTTCCGAACACAGTGTCCTCCACCTTGTTTCATGCTGTCAAACTAACAACAATCCTGTACAATCATGTACATGTACTGTATGTGCCGGGTCTCGTGATTCCATGAGGTGATGCCAGTGAACCCCATCATGACGTTACCCAGAATGTACATGTATGGGGAGATATTTGTCCGGGTCGTACATGGTACATGATGTATGGTCAGATTAGAAACGACTACTACACTACACTACTAGTAGTAGTAGTCTACAGCAACAGTACAATGTCATGATTAGGCAGACTCAGTGGTCATGCAGTTTCTTTGCATGCGCCACTCTGCCACTCTGCCATAGCAACCGTTTACACGTAACCAGCGTGTTGCTGGCATGCACTCAAACTGTCAAAGGAAAGGATGTCAAAGGACGTCGAATGAGAGATGTCTTGATGGCAGTGATGCAGGTGTCAGGGGCCAGTACCAGTTTTACCTGCTATGACTCAGTATGAGTATGACGACATTCGTGTCATTAGATACGTCCTCCGCAGTCCGTACTCCTCTCGCGGTCAATGCTCAGAAGGCACCTTACAATAACATTGTAGCCCAGTAGTACTAGGTCTGCAGTCGCGCAGTACAAGCAGTCGCGCAGTACAAGCAGACTCGCAGCACCATCCATCTCCTAGTACTACATGTACAATCATCATGTAGTACTAGTATCTAAAGGACGACATAATGGCGTCAACTACCCGCGAGCCATGATATATGATGCCGACGATTGACTTGCATCGGAGTCGACCGGAGTAAACCATACCAGGCTTCAAGTCATGATTAGCTATCGTTCGATTAAAACTGACGAATTCCTTTCGGAGTCGAGGAATGGTGCGACGGGGATGTTTAAGTTTACGGGACAAGAATACTACATGGGATGTGAACACAGCACATGGCATTACACGCTGCTTCTCTGCATGACCGTATGATGAGAAACACCTCACCTCCGTGATGATGTCCAAAACGTAGTCTCTAATAGTCTTAGTGACTTAGTCCTATTCTTCTTTTGTCGGACAGCTATGGTATTATCTGGTCATTTGGAGTTGCACAGACCTAGAGTAAAGATGGGAACGAGGAACTTGTGAACACAGCATGCTCTTCGTGCTCACGTTGGTGCCTTGAATTGCATGAGCAGCCAGCAGGACTGGAGCTCCGACCCATTCGGGGGAATTGGCATCGGCAGTCACACCGCGTACTCCGTAACTTTTACTAAGGGGCCGCGGCGTCCATCGAAAGCGTCAACCGTCAAAGGTCAGTTACGGGCTGGGCAGAAGCACTGCTTCGCACAACGCAAACACACTTAAAAACTATTCATGGTCGTCACCTCTTGTCGAGGCAAGGCTGACTTCAACTCTAAACAGGTTAGCGCTGGTATTTCAAGTGTCCTGATAAGTGCTATCATTGGAGACTCGAATTGACCAAGACTACATGTAGCTGTCTGTATTGTAATACAGCGTAGTCACCCACACTCTAGTCTCAGTCACGACTCGACGGTGCTGATGACTCTCTTGAATCTATCGTTCGCCCTCCCCATACGTACACACCAGCGACCGCCGTAATGCCAGATCCGTGCCAGGACACGAACTAACACTATAAGCGCCACCCTTATCAGTATGTCGATCAACCCAAGCTGCGTGGACTCGTCCGCTAATACTAATAGTCCCTTTCAGCGGGACACGTTAGTGAAGCATTCAAGAGCTGTCAAAGCAACCTGCGATAAAACTGTGGCGATGGTGGTGCTCATTGCCAAATTGATAAGAGCCATCCGTCTGGTCGGAGCTGAAAACGTTTCTCCGTCTGAGCAGCCGAACTGACCACTCCTATTCTGTACTGCAGTGTTGACGTTATCCGAATTACGTGGCACGGAAAGACATTGAACATTGAAAATTGTTCATATCAGAGAAGTAGCTTACAGACACATACTGGCAAGACTGTTTACCGATTATAAGACAGCTGAGGGATCTGAGGTAAGTCAGTAACGCTCTAACGTCATGCTCGTGAACCTATGATGTGAAGGCACACACTAGTGTGTTACCGTCGCAACCAAATGGCATCGTAGAAATCTTCTTCGCGCTTCCTCCGACCCTAACGCACTCTCTCACTCTGTCTACCTTTCCTGACTAATACTATTTCCCCGTGTTCTTCTGTGCTTGCCTGTCTGGTCTCTTCAATGATAGATTGAGTTGTTCTACCGGAATCTGCATCAGTACATTGTGTGGTGGACGTTTGAGGAACATCGCTCATGATGCACTTCGAGCAGTCTGATCTCTTGCACCAACAGCTGAGAGACGCTATGTGCACGACTGGCCTACACTCGTCGCATGATCTCGCGTCCGATTTGTCACTCGACGCTCTGTGCCGAATGCCCGAGCTGCTTCGAAGAGACGTCGCCTGGCCAAGTAAGCAAACCTTACCGAAACCCGTTGTTAATTTCTTGTCCAATGGTCCCAGTCTTGTCCATTTATGCCGGTGTGTGAGGTGTCACCATGTGGGGGCACACTGGCACCTCTAATAGAAAATTAATACAGTGAAACCTGTAACTAACGACCACCCCTTGGTGCCCGGAAAAGTGGTCGTTAGTGGCAGGTGGTCTTTAGTTAGAGGTTTGCACCGCGCGACCATATATGGATCCCATTATATGATATGTATGTCAAAATGCAGATAATACAATCCCCCACCACTTGCGCACTGACATTCTTCTTTCACATCATACAACACTTGGAGAGAGACAAAATCAAGTTTTTATACACCGAAAGCGATACGACCTTTTGACACTTTCTTCGACTCACTGGTGACTGGGTTTCCAGAGCAGCGCTGGCCTGGCCAGGCAGTGCACTAGTCACTATCGACTCCATCCTCATCTGTGTGCGACTACACTGGCAACTGGTATCAGTGTGTTGATCTGCAGTGGAAACTCAGTCGCTCCGACTTGGATGTAGTGTAGCGTAAACTGTACTAGTAGTGAGTAGTGTGTACCAGTACGTGATGCGGCGATGTTGCCAGTTTTCGCACCTTTCACTGTAGACTATTATCCGCCATCGTATCCTGGCCTATGTTCCGTACAGCTAGCTGAGTACATAATACCGTAGCATGCTAGCTAGCCAGCACAGACTGTCAGTGTGACCTGGTGTAGTGGTGAGTCTGGTGACTGAGCTGTGTGATTGCACTTCGACAGAGAGCCGCTCAGTCTTAGTTTCTCCTTCGAGTAGTAACATCGATCAAAGAGCGCTTTGGATGCGCTCTCCAAGACGTTTCCTATCTTGTTTGTTCTTGACAGCACTTGAAATTATGACAGGTGTAGTGCAATCCACACTGATTCCACAGTAAAAATGAGACTGCGCTCATTTGTCCAGCTGTAGTATCGAAACGACCATGGAAAATCATCAAAATTTCGAGAAGGAGCTTCAAGCAATGTTTGATTTGCTACATCGCGGTCGCTAGTTACGGGTCAAAATTCGACATTGGGACAAGAAAAGGCGGTCGCTGGTCGCGTTCAGCAGGTAGTCGCTAGTCACAGTGCATTTTGAATGTGAGACCGTCCGTGCCTGGCGAAGTGGTCGGTAGTACCAGGCCGGTCGCTAGTCACGGTGGTCGTTAGTTACAGGTTTTACTGTAGTTAATTACCTAATGAATAAATTCATCCATCGCCTGTGTTCCATCACTTCACAGACCCTGAAAGAATACCGCTGTCATCGCGCATCGATTCACTTACCAACTCCGGATCATATCGAGGGTTTCTTTTGTACCGGGCCATCCATCCAGTACGGACAATCCCATGATGATATTCATGGATGGACCCGCAGACACTACATTGTGGTGAAGGATCTTGGAAGGTTACAGAAAACGCAGATTGAGAAATGCAAATATACGTACCGGTACAAATGTAGATTAGCGACAACTACACTGTATAATGTGATGATAGTGTGGAGTGTGATGATAGTGGAGTTTGAAGTGTTCACCACGGTTGCTTCTCAGCAGGCCGTCACCCTGAATTCCGTTTCCAGCGCTTCGTTGAGAGTTGTCCGTGAGCACTGAAGCTATCCATGCCACTACTGGTGGCACAGCAATGAAGATGAAAGGGCGATAACATGCAAGCAAATCCCTTCCTCAAGATCCTTGCCTTCTAACTGGATGCACACAGATGTGCACGTAGAGCAAGAATCCCTCACATCACTGATCAGTGTTGTACTGGAGTCCCGGTACAGTATGGCATTACGTCTGTCCGTTACCGGCATTAGCCTCTTTTTTTGTTTTGAAGCGATAGTAGTTAGTATGGTGCAGGGAAAGCAACGGAAGGATCACTACTTTTCTAGTAGAAGTAGTATCGACAGCAGGCGAAGGTGTTCAAAACTGTAGGGGTGTTTACAAAAGGTTTCTAGTACTCGTGAAAGCGGTGTTGAGGATTCCAGGCATACATGCACATGTAGCAAGACATTATGCTGCAATCTCTTACACAGTTACAGGTGTCTCAGGCTGCAACCATCAATCATTGTCTCGAACCTGACTCAAACTGGTAAAGCCGATCGATCTCACTGGACCCTCCTGTCGAGAAACGCTCACTACATTGTATTTGTAGAAGGCATAGGCTAACAGGGTATACTGTGACATGACTGTACTCCTTTCAGCGGCTAATTATACTACTCAACGCTCAAGCAGTACTTTCAATTTCATGTATACCTCAGGCCGCTGGAGCCCCACGCGTGGTTAAAAGCGAGTAAGGGTGCTGCAGGTACATGTACTATCGTTAGCACTTTCGTCACCGTGTTGCTGCGCACAGTTGACTGCATGTCCTTATCCCCACACAGCGTGTGCCTGGTCTCAGACCTTCTACACCACATCCTTGGACCTACAGTGATCAATATGAACGGCATAATAATGTATATCGCATCATACCAACTGGTTGAGGGAGAAACTTACTTACAAACACCAATCAGTGAGACTGTAACTGAATGTGCGCTTAACAGCATGTTTTGGCATGATGACTTCTAAAGGGTTGAATACAATCATGACATGTACATGTAGTTTGGTGGAGACAGTTTAAAAAATCGCACTGCCTTTGCACCTAGCAAGGCAAGAAGATGGCAGCAGTATATCCCTGTTTAGTTACCCCAGTTACCCTGTCTTTTCCTGCTATTATTTTAAAAGTATACTCCTAACATAATAATGTAAGAACTTATATATATATTATTATAAGTACTTCAAGTAATAAATAAATTGTTGCGCTAAAGCGCTACGCTCTGGCTGGAAGATGTTTCGGATGAAGTGCATGTGGACTTGTATCTGTGAGAATTCCCAGCCCAGCTCTTGTGTAATGATTGCGTAATTGTACTGTCTAGCCAGGGCAAGAGGTGGAAGTAGTAATGATCCAGCTAGCTGCACCGTCACACTGCGCTACCGTTACATATTATTATTATTATTATTATTATTATTATGAAATGACCCAAAGGCAATGTGCCTATCGAGGGGTTCATTTGATTGAAAGAACAGTAGATGTAGATGTATGTACAAAGAGAAGTAGGGATTGATATAGAGCGTCTATTCAGCGCCAATGGCCTTCGGGAAAGTGGGCAGATTGCTGATCATGGAAATGATGCCCAGGCAAACCGCTACAGCTGTATTATTCGTGTACCATTGGCCACCCCGAATCATAACGCATCCAGTGCCCCGTTGCGGGAGGAAGAAAGGAGATTAATTTAACGCGTGTTGAGTTTCCCTTGAAGAAATTTTAGATACGATGAACGAGCGTCTCCTGTCACTTCTGACTTGGCAGTGATAAAGAAACCTGCTCAGTATCAGTCCAGTATCAGTCCTGGAGCTACCCAAGCACTGATCTTGTTCCACGCAGAGACTCGCAGCACGAGGGGAGAGAATCTGAGGCTTCAGAACAACTTGAAAGTACATGTCATGTACATTCCGGCGCATGATTCCTGCCGAAAACCATGCAAAGGAATACATCATGGTGGTGCCTTTGAGGAAATAATAGATACGTCATGTATGTGCCTCAGATTCTATTTCACTGCCAAAGTACTTGTATGGACCGCCACAACGTATCCTCTCAGTCCTCTGCAGGCTCTGGGCCAATAATCTAATTGCTTGCCTGACTACTGGACTTGGAAGCGGACTGCACTGGAGGGTGGACTGATTAGTCCTGCTTTCCACTGCAATGTACTGCCTGGTGCGAAGCGTTCCGCCGTACATGAAAGAAAGCCTACAAAACCACTCTTACGCACTCTTGATGAAAGGTCCTAGGCACTGAGAGAAAGAAGTGGGCGGCAATGATTTAAATACAAAGGGTGCGTCAGGAGCCCGTGTGCTAGCCATGCGACTTCCAGAAAATCCAGAAATTAATGGTCTTGTCACTGCTCTCAATCTCATGGCGATTGGCGTGAAGGATTGCTACTCAAATGTCACTCAATGTGCCAGTGTCAGCCAGTGCTGTCCTTGTGTTGGCGCACCATTTCAAAGGGTGGAATGTGTAACCAGCTGCGAGCCATGTCTGTGGGCTCATCGGCCGAGCGCATGAGGAGCAGGAGGAGCCTTTGCAAATTTGTCGTGATCTGTACCTGAACTGCACAATAGTCCATCTACTATGTACAGTACTTTTGAAACAGAAGTAATCCGGCATGATGGTCACGATCAAGAAAGGACCAAGAGAGAGAGAGGAGGGGGGGGAGGGGGGGGGGGGCGATAGGATCAATCTTGGAGCAATGAAACGGTCGGAGCTGCCTGGACACTGTAGTCTGTACTGTGCTGTGTTATCCACCTGAATAGTTTAGCAGAGACTGTAGTCTGTACTGTGCTGTGTTATCCACCTGAATAGTATAGCCTGCTATTAACACTGGCACTACAATGTAGAGTTGTAGACTATTATTATTACTACAATGTACACTGGCACTGTTTTCTTCTTCTTTTTTTACACTGGCACTGGCACTGGACCAGTGGACGGAACGAGAGCCAGTGTGACAGCGACAGTGACTCCCCACACTGCACTGTATCCAGTGGCTGCTAGCTTTGAGTCGAGAGACACAATTGGTTGGAGCAGGTTGGACACAATTTGAGCAGGTTTCAAGAGACGCACTTGGAGCTGGTTCTGATCTCTGCAAGCTGCGGTATTGTTTGCTCTGACAGAATGCCCTACGTTGAAGTGGACCTGTCGCTGCTTTCTCTGTAAATCCGTCGACGTGATGATGGTTGTAGCAGTCAGGTGGCGGATAGCCTGGCCCTCTCAACTTTATCCGCCATCTGTCCGTGTTCCTGTGGTGAAACGGCCGCTCAGCCACTTAGTCACACGATGCCAGGTTGGGAAATCCGTGACTATATTCGACTAGGCACGTGAGAGTATTTGTTGACGGTTGCCACCACCGCCAGCACATGCATGCAGGGCAATGTCTTCTGAAGTAAGGACTATGATATAGTCCAACACTCACGGGTAAACCAGTATTAGATAAACCTTGTTGTAGTTCACGCAATTGTTAGATTGACAGCATGAAACAAGGTGGAGGATACTGTGTTCGAAAACAGTGACCTTACTACAACCTTCCGCGGTTGGCAGAGCCCCGGTCCCTGCGGAAGGTTGTAGTAAGGTCACTGTTTTCGAACACAGTGTCCTCCACCTTGTTTCATGCTGTCAATCTAACAATTAAGTAAGGACTAGTATTGTTCTTGCATTCTGTCGTCTCCTTCCAGCCTCACACTGGCATACCAACGTGACTGGTCCGGCATTTTGGACAGTATACGTACCAGGCAGTACATATGGTGCCAGAAGTGCATGTTCAGTCAGTCAATCAGCACACACACGGAGATGGAGAATGCATTGCATTGCGGTTGACGTACTTCAGCTAGTCAGTGTAGACCAAGGGTCTGGGAAGGTATTCCACACATGATTTACATGGCCCATACATTGTATGTCCGCAGCCCGAGACGACCCGAGACGACCGAGAGACGGATTGGTTTGTGTACATGTACAGTGAAATCAGGCTTTGGATTCCTGTACTTTGGGACTTCCTTTCTATCCACGCCTCCGAGCTTATGCTATAACATTCTATGGAAAAGCTGCCATGCAGGATGCTTCCACAGACTATGGATGGTGTAGTGCAATCACGTGACGTTGCAGCGCCATTCGATCACTGACACTGCACTGGCATCATTCTTCCTATCTACATGCAGCTGTGCAGTGCGCACCCTGCACATAGTGACGTCATTGTGCACATAGTGTGCACCCTGCACATAGTGTGCACATAATGTGCACCCTGCACATAGTGTGCACCCTGCACATAATGTCATTGCAACATGCCGCAGATCACTGATCACTGACACTGGCAGACGCTGCATAGTCCCAGAGTGAGTGACTCATCTCTACTGTCGGTAGTCTATATCTAGACGGTGTGCTGTGTATGCACCGGGATCACAGTGCAGTGCAGAGGCTTGAGAAATCAAGCAGAGTTATTGCTCTGCCAGGGACAGAGTCAGAGGCCAAGCCAGGTCATCCTCCCCATCACAGCACAGCAAGAAAGCACAGCCATAGCCATAGCCATAGCCATAGGGTGTATGACTGTACTCTTGATCACAGTCATAGCCGTGATTATCCTTAGTTGCAGTGTGTATCTCTCTATCAATCTTCGCACACGGACCGTATGACCAGTACCCACGTCAATAATACAGTCTTGTTGACCATGGGCATGGCATAGAGTCGACCATCGTGTCCTCGACTACCGGTATACTGATACAGACTGTGCAATAAGTCAAGTTACCGTTCATAGATCAACATGGAGGCTCTGGCTATTGTACGACTCTATGAGCACTAGCAACGGCATACCAGCACCATACCGTACCAGCGACCATCGTTATGTCCATGATGTCATCCAAGACTGCAGTGTGCACATGTGGTAATCTACCAGCTTCATTCCTGGCAGTTCGCTCCATATTTGGGTGCTGCAATATACACGTGCAACAAGCAATAATTATGTTGAAGATCACAATAGCAATGACAGTTTGCCTTACTCGTCTTGCCCTCAAGCAACCTTAACTCTACTGGGGACCTACAGACCACCAACATCCTCTCGATTGCGCTGGAAATTCACCGGATGACCCCCGCGCACACGTCGGCCTGACCTGTCGTCCGCATGCCAGTCATCACCTGTCGATGCCAATGCACAGACCACATTCCTCTTCTCACCTACTAGATCTAGGTCTTACAACTAGACTACTCTTTGCTTTGCTTCTACGGCTTGTCGCATTAGATCTACCTATGGAGTATGGTAGACTCCACAGCACAATCATGGTGAATGTTGTAGGGTAAACCTGCCAAGACTAGAGTCAGCTGCTGCGTTGTTTACCTGCGTCCCACGAAATGAGTCACCGGCCATCACTTTGTCAGACACAGCCTGTAGCCTAGGCTGTAGCGGACTGAAGTCAAGATCTTTATCTTCTTCTGCTTCGAGCCATGCCAGGAGCGAAGTCACTCGGTCATCACCAACCATCCCCTTCTTCTGTCCATTCGCTACATCAAGCATGGCGAGTGACATTCCGTTACTTAGTCACGTGTTATAGGCAGATCAACACAATCATTAGTGAATGAACAATAATTATAGCCATGATGACTGCTAGGTGGTGTACATCACCACAGACTTCATGGCGGCGTGACTCAGCACGCACCGTTCTGGGCAACCAACAACCTTCGCGGCTTGTTGTAAGCCTTGCTGGCTTGTTCTGTCCGAAAGATGGTCCAGTTCTACAGAGAAGAATTCAACCACACCTTCCCGTGCCCGCCTAATTGCTCTCCCTGGCGATATTTATTGCCTGTTTCAATCGAGAACTGATCCACAGAGTAAAATATTGTTTTGATGGAATGAACACAAACCCTTTTCAGAAATTACTTTCGTTGCCCTCAAATCTTCACAGCCCAATGATATGTGGTCATTAGGGTCTGATGGTCTCTCCTACCACTGATAATAATTGTATTACTTCAAGAGTATTACGGTACGATTGTGTTATTACATTTGGTGTATGGATGATGTCAAGACTAACTTTCTGCTGCTCTTCGTATTTCCTTCTTTCCTGCAGCGCTTGGCTCGCTTTGGACAACGGACAGTGACGTGAACACGCCGAACAATTCCTTGCAGATCACCTCTACCCCCGCTGTCACTGATATGGTAACATCACCCCTGGACGAGCCACTTTACCTCACTACAGCAGCGACACGCACACACGCACGCGGACATGCCACATCCACGTCGAGCAACGACGTGAACTCAAGAGCCCAGATACGCAGTCGCACCAGCAGTAGCGCCAGCGACAGCACAGCGAGAAGCCTGCAGAGCTTGGCGTCACTGAGCGGGGAAGAAACAGGCGTGGAAGCAGCCCTTAGCGAAGGTAGGGGCAGACACCCACAGAAGTAATACTTCATGATAAACCAGTGTCTGTGTTGATATGGTACTTGGTAGACAGTTGAGAAGGACTGGGGTACTTGGATAGAGAAGGCACTGGTCCTACATGAGTACAACAAGCAGCAGTATCTAAGGATAAGATAATAATGATAGAGTACTGGTGAAGGGATGAACAACAGAGAATGTCAACGTGTGGACACTTGATTATGACCTGGTCTAGCTGAGAAAACAATAATCATCATCACCTTAGAACATGGATCATTCAGAGGGATGCCCAGCTGAAACTCCTGGGACTACTGCCATTGACTCCATACTGCCTGGCATGTGGGGGATCATGTTGACCATGATGAAGCGATGATAAAGATGATTGGGTGACAGCAACATTTGATTGAGTGAATATTGACACATGCAGGCAGCTTCAGTTCTAAACAACACCTGTACCTGCAAGCCACAGCAATGGATATTTACTTATTAGCAACACAGTCATGTACTTGCTGAAGAACATGTACATGACTGTGTTGCTGCATGTGACCAAGACAGTGAATAGAATGTATCCACTGTCTTCGCATGTAGATTAACCACTGTTACCATACAGAAACTGACCAAATGGATCAATACGTGTATGACACACCAGATAGTAAACCTGAAGTTCCAGCTATTGATAGGAGTGAATTGAATAAGCCGCAACACTAGTTTATGGGAGCATTGGAATGCTAGTATCAAGTCTGACTTACATGGAAAACTATCCAAGCTGAAGATTGGACAGGAGTGTTTTGAAAACGTTGCTCGTCATCACTAGTTTCAATACAAGAGGCTTGCCAACAGCAAAGGGCCACCCAAGCAAACCTATTGATGCGGATTTGACATGATGTCCAGTGATGACAGCGTGTCATCTCAATTCTTGCGTCATGCTCCTGTCGCACACTTGCACATTGGCAGCACAGTTTAGCAATTGCCATTGCTAGGCTTCACTCGCCTTAAGCCTAGGCCAGCTGGTCAGGGGTTTGTAGAAGTAGAGCATCAGGTGGCTAGCCAGTCGCACACACTGCGTCAGTGCTGTTACTAGCCTACGCACTCTCTCACTTGGCATGATCACGACAAGGTTTACTAGTAGCTTAGACAGGTCTGGTGACTGGCATGTGGACAGGCAAATCATGTGCCTTCCAACACGCCGGGGTTAGTTAGGGACGACGGCATTTATAGGTGATTTAGGTCACACCCAAAGGTAAACCTCCCACAATCCACTGCAGTGCAGCGTAGTGCAGTGCAGTGGTGGATCGGGTATGCTTTGAACTGTTTACCTTATGCTCGGCCGGCAGTTTCAAGCTGCTGCCTATAAAAGCCTTGGCTTGCAACAGAGTGGCTATGTTGCAGCAACACACCGGCCATGTGTAGTTACCAGTATCCTGTGTGCGTGTGATCTCCTCCTGCTGCCACTGCAGATCCGAAGCAGTGGAACAAGCAGGACGTCCAGAGCTGGCTGGCCAGTATCCTGGACAAGTGCAGCATCACTTCACTGGACGTGGAGCAGTTTCAGCCGCTGACAGGTCAGCAAGTCTGTCAACTAACACTGCACGACTTTCACCAGCGCTGTCCTGGCATTGTTGGTGATATCCTGCACACCGACCTCAAAGCACGTCAGAAACGACTCGAGCGAAGCCTGGACGAGGTCATTCGACAGGAAAGAGAGCGACCAGAGGACGTGGAAGAAGCAGCCAGGATTATTGCTAACCTCTGCTCTTCCGAGTCCTCCTCCCTGATGTTTGCTACAAATTCACACACACCACCAGCCTATGCATGAGCAGTACGGCTGCTGCGCGTCTACCCAGTCCCAGTGAGCCTGAATCAGTGCTTGACATAAGGAGCTACCAGCCATTTCATCAACAACTACCACAATTTGACCCAATACTGCCATTCGCCGCTGCACATTCCGAACAGCAGTTCTCGTTGATCCCGTCCTGCGTCGGTCCCAAAGTCTTCAGCCCAGGACTGCCACATGCACATGCACAGGCTTTGCTACTACAACAACAGCAGCAGCAGCAGCAACAGCAGTACCATCCATACATGATGGCAATGCACAAGCCGTTCGGCAATGCACGCGCAACAATGGCAATGGGTGAGTCGAGACGCAGCTCATCTGCGTCAACGTCGTCCTCCTCCATTCTGGATGTGCTGCGGACAAGCACAGGGAATAGCCCATCGCCACCAGCGAGTGAAGGTGAATCTAGTGCCGAAGATGAGAGTGCTGCTGCCTCGGCTATGGCCAACGATCAGACACAACAGCAGCTACCCCAGCATCAGCAACAGTGTGGCGACAATTTACCTGGTGAGCACCCACAGCACATGCACACGAATGTTGTTGGATCCACTTCCCATCCACTGTAATGGTAGCTTGTATTATCCTAGGCTCCACTACATACCCTTGCAATACACTACCAGTACATCAGCAGTGCGCCTTGCCAAGTCAATGGGTTGCCAGGTTCCACTGCATAAGCTGTTAGAATCCACTACTGGAACAATGTGCACCCTTCAAAGGCTTGCCAAGTACAATACATTAGACACTACTGACATACAAGTATACACGAGTCATTGACCCAGATCTACAGGCTGACAGCCATGTTGCTTAGCTACTATGGCAGACCAATGACTGAGCTCTGTGCTTAGATATCTGCACTCGTGTCGTGTCCTAGTGTTACACATATCCCAACTTTCTAAACTCTCTCTCTCTCTCTCTCCTCTGTGTTTCTTTGCACAGCGCCGGGCAATAGTCCAATTCAGCTGTGGCAGTTCCTGCTGGAGCTACTGACGGACCGTAAGGCACAGGACTGCATTCGCTGGTCACCCAACAAGTGGGAGTTCAAGCTGATCTCACCGGACGAGGTGTCTCGTCGCTGGGGCGAACGTAAGAACAAACCCAAAATGGACTACGGCAAGCTGTCGCGGGGTCTGCGCTACTACTACCAGAAGGACATCATCCAGAAGGTCGGTGGCAAGCGCTATGTGTACAAGTACACATGCAACATTGAGAGAATGGTCAACGAGACGTGGGAGAGCCTCCAGGAACGCCTCTCCGAGAACGGCGAGCCGTTGTCGTTTGCATCGCCCCCGTCGCTGCCACCGATGCCACCCACCACAGGTAGCGGTGGAATCATTTCACGCTTTCTCCAGGGCAACCAGTCTTACCAAGGTACTGCCACAGGTACAGGAGAGACGGGCATGGAAGACGATTGAGTGATTTGCCCGCCCGGTTGAACCTGTCTACCTACTGTCCTAGTATAATCTTGTCACCTGAAGCCTGCGCATTCTCTTGGTCTTGAGCTGTTGAGCTTCTATTGTGTATATTTGACACAACTGGACACATATCTGCATACAAGATGCCACTTGACTTCTCCATCATCTTTGACGAATTCCTCCCTCCATTCGTTGACATGCTGTTTAGAAAAGATATTTGTAAAACCCACTGCACCTGACTTGCGATTCGCTAGCGTCGAGGCACTCAGTCTGGCTACCTCTAGCCATACCAATGTATCAATGATTAAACTGACAAACCACGACGAAAAGATTACCGACCGCTTCATGCCCTATGGACAAACCCGAGAATTTCAGAACCTTTTTCCTTGATTTGCCAGCTTGTTGCTTTTCTTCATTCCTTGAAGAAATCAAAACTGTTTCTTCACAGTTTTCGTCATGTTCAATGGAATAGCGCCATTCTTTATCTCTTATCAGATCATACATTTCTGCCTTCGTGTTCGGTGCACAGGCTGGTGCACTGGTCATAAAGGAATGTGTCAGCAAGCGGTCTCATTACAGTGTCTATTCTCTTTATCATAAGATTGTCTACTTGGTCAGATCAATTGAACTCATTTCACAGTTGAGAGTTATGTCAATCAAAATATTCATCTTCCTTATTCGAGCAGTTTCCATTTCTGAGTACATATAAACGTTACTAGTACGCCGGGTATGAGCTGTGTGCTGGGGCCATGCTGAACATTTGCCCTACACCTCAAGGGGGGGGGGGGGGGGGGGAGGAGGGTACTGAGTATAATGTACATGTAAAAGCATTGCCAGGCCTGATATGAATCACCATGTGCAGAGAACCAAAATCAGCCAGTGTCGCATCATGATGATAAACCATACATGTACTCAACTCTGCGGCCAGCCACTCGGTTTTGCCCTATTAGTATTACCTACCTATAATGATGACAGTGGCTCTTCAGCACAGCTCAGATAACTAAAAGCTCACATCCTAGCAATAAAATGGCTAATCCTCTGTGCAACAAAACACCACATTGAGTCTCTGGATCACACACACGCACGCACGCACGCACACACACACACACACACACACACACACACACACACACACACACACACACACACACACACTTCAGTCTCCACAATGCAACCCGTACAGAACGACATGACTGTAGTCAATACGGTAATTGTAAAGCATTCCACAAGAAAAACACGTGAGGCCACCAAACCACCCATTTTTTTAAAGGAACGAGAAAAAATTCCAATTCGCAACAACAGTGACATAATTATGCAAGGAAAATAATAAGCTACATAATGTAGTATATTTTGCATGCCTGGCAGCGAATTATTATTGCCCCCCCCCATACAAGACGTCCCTGCCTCCAGCAAAATCTTTCCGGTAAGAATTACATGTACATGGTGTTCAACTGCTGCAGATGTTGAATATCTAAACCTCCATTGTGCCCTGGGAAAATACCAGTCCAGTGCTGGAGCGGCATACAACAGATGCATGACAGCAAGACACGGCCTCACAGGAAGTACAACCCCCAACCAGTGCATTCATTCAGTATCACAGCAACACGTGTACAATTACAACATCGCAGTGCCACTGGCCAGATCAGTGCAGCAGCAGCAGAAGCAGCAGCAAGAGCGGCAGGAGCACAGTATCACTTCAGTGCCAATACCCACAACTGCAGTGACTGCGGTGACTGCTGAGTAGATCTCACATGACAAACCTACTACATGCATCATGATCACAAAAATTAATAGCACGCGTGACCCCACAGCACATACTAGTATTCAATGCCTGATGTCATCAAGTGATGGCCATGCCCATTGGCTGCATTCTTGCCAATTAAATTTTATAATTTCCTGGGAAACATTGTACGAACACAGACAACATGCCAAATTGCCAATCATTCAACCCAGCAAGCAGGAAGAAGCATGGAATGCGACTGGGGAGAGGATCATCCTACACATCTAAGTCAACCCTGGGCCAGAAAAAATCTTGAACGCCGACGCAGGTAGCTACAGTATGCCAGTATGCATGGCACCACCAGCAAACAGGAAGGTGGAAATCGACACACACACCATTGACCATTGACCATTGGACGCCCATCGCCAGAGGCGATGATAGCGATGCTACAGCAGAAGCCATAGCAACTTGTGCTGGGATTGCACCATTCAACAGCTTGCAAGGCTGAAGAATTGACCACCACTATTCAGCCTGGTCTACACCACACAGCTTTGAAGTGGCTTTTTTCTGGCCAGTGAATCCCTACTTTTTGGTCTTTTTTTCTTCTTTTTTCCCGCACACACATCACACCACATACTCCGGCATGCACTGGCTGTTGGTAACCACCCAGGAGAATGAAAGAAAAGTCAGGA
This sequence comes from Sycon ciliatum, assembly GCF_964019385.1. NCBI lineage: Eukaryota > Metazoa > Porifera > Calcarea > Leucosolenida > Sycettidae > Sycon > Sycon ciliatum. The sequence goes on from NC_088646.1 coordinate 11,167,422, forward strand.
AGAGTCTGAGAAAGAGAAGAAAGACGTGTGTGACCATAATCGTCGGGAATCGAACCCGCAACCTATCGATTGGAAATCGCTGCACATACCACTGCACCATATGGGACACACACACACACACACACACACACACACACACACACACACACACACACACACACACACACACACACACACACACACACACACACACACACACACACACACACACACACACACACACACACACACACACACACACACACACACACACACACACACACACACACACACACACACACACACACACACACACACACACACACACACACACACACACACACACACACACACACACACACACACACACACACACACACACACACACACACACACACACACACACACACACACACACACACACACACACACACACACACACACACACACACACACACACACACACACACACACACACACACACACACACACACACACACACACACACACACACACACACACACACACACACACACACACACACACACACACACACACACACACACACACACACACACACACACACACACACACACACACACACACACACACACACACACACACACACACACACACACACACACACACACACACACACACACACACACACACACACACACACACACACACACACACACACACACACACACATGCAGTCACAAGACTGTTTCGACGGATGTACGGTGTCTCCTTCGCTAAAGGAATCAGGCAGAAGCAAGTCCAAGGCAACCCAATCACAATGACTGCGAGCATGCTGCTACTTGCATCGTGACACAAACTCATTAATGACCATGTGGATCTTATCACTGGGTGTGATCCACATGACACACACACACACACACACACACACACACACACACACACACACACACACACACACACACACACACACAGCAGTTCCTTCTCAGGGCTGTCAGCAAAGGCACTTTCCCGTCACCCCAACACCACCCTACCAGAGTACTGGCACACACCGTCAACGGTGAACATCCGGTAACTTGCGACCTGGGAGTAGTCCCTGCTTGAAGCAACAAAACACCCCGCCATCTAGCACACTGCCGCCAGTTTCCAAACAAGACCATTTCTCAAGGGTAACGATTAACGAAGGATTCCCAAGGCGGCATTGATTTGTCTGAACGAAAATAATCCGCCTGGATCATGGAGCCAAGGAAAGTAATTTGGAGTTAAAAAACTAAATCTTACCTACATGATAGAACTTTGCTGCGTAGACAGTATTCTTGTAGAGCGTTAGCATGGTTAGTGACTGTGTATGTGCTTGCCCAAGGTCTACACACAGTGTGTTTACAAAAGGAGACTGCACACAGTTGTCAGCAAAACAGTCGGCAGGGAATACTAGTACCCAACATAGGACTGCATCGACAATGACGTGGCCATGGGAACAGCTAGCGCTGGACAACCATAGAGAGCCCGAGGGCTAGTAGAGCTGTAGAGAGTTGAGGATAGTGGGTATATCTAAAGAGGGTCATAGCGGGAATAGCTAGCACTGAGGGATGCAGCCATACAGGACAATCAACACACAGATGACAAAAGGCGAGCACACTGATTGCAAGCAGTGTGTGAGTAAGCGAATCCTCACCGAGTACACAGTTCCACACATACACACCCTGGGTACACCACTGCACCTAGGAATTCTCAATATCTTTGCAGGTGCTGGCACATCGTCATCAGGCTACCAGTCTTCTTGGTCAGACTCAGATTCGGAATCGCTGTTACCACCACCAACAGGCTGTAAGGGACTAAGCGGGGCCATAAGTGGACAGGACATGTTTGCCATGGCTGGAGGACCTATTGGACATGCTGGAGGACCTATTGGACATGCTGGAGGACCTATCGGACATGGTATGCCTTTCAGCAGCTGCACGAGGTTGGCAGCCTGGGCAACTATATCGGCAGAAAGGTTGACATTGCCATCCGGCAAGCTGGGTAGCATTGCCACCGCAGGTGAGGCTGGGGCAGTGACAGGTGATGCTGTAGCAGAAGCTAGTGCACTGCCGGTGGCATTAGATGATGTCGAAGTTACAGCAACGCTTGCCGTAGACTGAGCAGATCGCGGTTGCCGAGTTCTAGCGGCAGCGGACATTGCTTTAATGGCAGCAGCCTGTGTTTCTGGAGGTGATGTTGACTTCGTTTTGTCCACATTAGCAGACACAGCAGTGGTAGCAGCCCGACCGGAACATGACCGTCGCGGTCTGGTGGCGGGCATAGCTTTAGCGGCAGACTGTGGTTCAAGTGCTTCTACTTGGTCTACTTGGTCTGCTTGGTCTGCAGTAGCAGACACGGCACTTGCACTGGGCTGGCTAGAACGCGACTTCCGTCGTCGTCGTGCTGCTTTGCTGGTAACCAGTGGTGTATCCAGCGGTGGTTTCAGAGGTGACGGTGACTTTGCTGGGCTTACAGTCGCAGAAGCAGCACTCGTAGACGTAGCCTTAGTGACTTCCTGCGGTGCTGACGCAGGCGACTTTACCTTGTCTGCAGTGCCATTCGTCGGTGTCGTGCGTGACGACTTGGTAGCACTGGACCGTATCTTGCTGGCAGCGGCGGTAGCAGCTCTGCGAGGAGGTGGTGACCAAAGTATAGGCAGAGGGGGACTGGCAGCAGCTATACCTGATGATGGTGTGGCCATTTCACCACGTGATGGTGTGGCCATTTCGTCACGGGATGGTGTGGCCATTTCACCACGGGATGGTGTGGCCATTTCACCACGGGATGGTGCGGCCATTTCACCACGGGATGGTGTGGCCATTTCACCACGGGATGGTGCGGCCATTTCACCACGGGATGGTGTGGCCATTTCACCACGGGATGGTGCGGCCATTTCACCACGGGATGGTGTAGCCATTCCATCGCAGGATGGTGTAGCTATTTCGTCACGGGACGGTGTAGCCACTTTATCACGGGATGACGCTACTGGTGATGTCTTACTGGTAGCGTCGCTGGATTGCTGTGGCTGTGGTGTGGGCTGTGGAGGTGGTGTGGGCTGTGGAGGTGGTTGAGACTTGCTTGGAGGCAGCAGCTGCTGGTGAGTAACTCGCTCCGGCAAGGGCAGTACACGCAGCAGGTTGGACGTGAGGAACACGGCATTGAAGCGTCGCTGTAGCAACATAAACTCTGGGGAAGTGTGTGACAAGTGGCTGATACACTCCTCCGTTGAAGCTGGTGAGGGTCTATTATCTGCGTCAGCACTCTTCGACTGTTGAGCAGTAGCAGTTGCATTCTGCGTACCACCACTATCAACACCTCCAAGTTGTGCCATTGGCGGCGGCACCACTGGAGCTGAGAGTGTCGAGATCTCATTATTCGACACAGACTGTACAGGCATGGTGTTGCCGTTAGCGCTGGATGAGACGGCTGCAGCAGCATGAGTAACCTGCGCATGCTGCACTGCTGAGCGCATACTGTCCAAGTGCCTGGCCATGGCTGCCCGATCATGTCTTAGCTTGCACACACGCTCCATGCCGGCCAGACTGCACCGTGACGGTGGCAGGAACGTACTTTGCTTGGGCAGCGCGCCAACTTGAGCGGTGCTGATGCCCTTGTGAAGCATCTGAGAGCATCAGAAGCAGTACAGCAAAGCAGCAGTGTGAACTACAACAGATGCTGCAGAGCAGATGCAGGGAATAATGCACTGCAACACGGCCAATGTCACTTTGTTTTACAGCATAAGAGCCAAGGGGGGGGGGGGGGGCAAAGCAAGGTGTTCTAACACATGTACACAGTGCTGTTCAATGAAATCCAGTCGCGCGTTGCACAGCCCTAGACCTGCGAACACTGCGCTGCGAAATGGTGCAAGGCGCAAACTTGAGTGACGCGACTGGATTTCATTGTGCAGCACTGTACATCAAATACTACATCCTAAAATTAAGCAGTGTGTCACCATAATTAAAATTTGAAGGGCTCCAAAAAATGTATAGCATCATTAAAAAAAAAACCTCCTTGAAGAGTAGTAGACGTATCACTAATGCAACCCAGGGAGATTCCATATCAATGGGCTGGTGTGAAACCCTCTTCCTTCTAGTCAAGACAAAAACAACAAAACAACATACCTTCTGAACAGCAGTTTGCAATATGCTTGAAGCTGACGCAACTGTACACATGGCCCAATCCATACGTAGATACACGTGCGTATGCCCGCCAGTACGCCCGCCAGTGCGCACGCATGACCACACGCAAACACAGAGCACGCACGCAGAGCATATGCACAGAGCACACACACACACATACACACACGTACACACACACACACAGAGCATACATAACACAACATACAGAGGTACGCAAGTCACCACCGAGCTCTACACGAGTCAGAGTCACTGCAGGTCTACACCACCATACAATCACCTGTATACGCCCTCATCACGACACATGCAACTTACTAAGGCCCTCTTCAGACTAGGTACAAAACAGCCTATAAGGCACATTTACATAGAAGTTTCCAAGACAACAACAGGAATCTGGCGGGAAGCCTAAAAAGCTGCCCAATCCTTTCAGGCAGGGTGCCAACCCTTGTACAAGGCAACTTTCCTGCATTTATCGTACTTTCACCAGGCAGTTGTACGAACTTTGTACCCGGGTACGACTGTCCGCTGCTTTCACACATCCCAGGCCCCTTGCGCAATTTCGTAGGGTCAAAGGTTGCCTGTATACTGCATGTAAAATGTGGAGTCTGAATGCAGGCATGGAAAAATGTTGCCTTTTAGGTTTTATGTGATTTTGTACTGGATTTTCTATGTACGTAGTCTGATGAGGGCCTAACCCAAGGCCTTCCACGCACGGCTTGACAGATAAAGTATGTACTAGTATGTGATATCTACGCAATCGTATCATTTGTCAGGCAAAAAGAATGGAATAAGTACCGTACTTGCCGGAGTATAACGCGCAACGTGCACCTCTCTTTTTTGAGCAACGTTTTGGCAATTCAAGGTATAATGGAAGTTTCCGGAAGGGAAAACTGTAGTTGTCACCAACCCTCACCGCGCTCAGCTCACGCAGCTACCACGTGCGACGACCTGAGCTGGGCGCCATGCAGTGCAGTATGGGACTGTCCTTAAGCCAGTCGCGTATTAGGCAGCCCAGTGTGCCATCTACCGGACCTCAGTGTCTAGAAGCGCTCAATGCGGCAGGGTCAGCCTCAGGCGGGTCGCGTACGCGGCAGACCGGCAAGGCTACATTCGCATTTGGCTCACCGAAGTGACACAGGTGCTTCGACTGAACCCCGTGGCGCATCAGGGAGGCTTCTGGGGCTCAGGCGCACCAACGTGTCAGGTATGCGCAGGTGGAGCAGCAGGGCAAGATGTGTGCTGGAAGCTCACCGTCATCCGGCCGATCTCATGGTTGTGTGGCTTTACACAGCCGGCACTTCTTACTTGTTATAGCTTGCAGAAGGCCAGATGTTTTCTCTCTTTCCCTTCTACCAGACATGGCTTCATGTTAGAGCAGTAAATAGCAGTTTAGGGACTCAGCTAAATCAAGCTGGACTCAGCGTGTCAAGTTTGGCAAATACAAGAAGCACGCTACCCCCAAACAGTTGTGTGGTTATTGTGTGAGTGTACATGCAGGACTCCCGTGGTCTCGTGAGGGGGGGGGGGAGTGATAACCCGGAGTAAAATGCACAGCCTGTAGACATAGGAGCATTATCGATCATACAGACAGTGCTAGCCTATAGCTCGACCGTTTTACATTTGTACAATGCACGTGCTACCGATGGGGCCTCGTACCCATCATGCATTAGCAGTGTAATTAGCAGCAGACACTAGAAACGCACACATTATGGCTTGTGCCGGGTCAGAGGTGGCAAACTTCGGAATAGCTTGATGCACTACTTTTCGAAGGACATGCATTTTTTCATATTCGGTGCATGGTGCGCAACTGCGATTTGGGGCCTGAAATAGTACATATAAAGTGCGCACTATACTCCGGCAAATACGGTTACCCTTGGCCTATGGGCACTTGCACTTGAAAGTACGAACACTGGTAGAGTGCTGTTCGATGGGCACGTGGCAAGTTGTGGTGATGATTGCAGTGGTACCACAACTGGTCTCTCAACACAACTATTGTGTCGTGCATACCGGGGGGGATTACCCTATCTGTTGTTTCATCACAGTGCTCAGAGGGGAAGTCTCTAACCCATCACAAAGCCAGTGTCAGTTAGAGTTTGAACTAAAGAAACGAAGAGTACACTCACAACTGCCAAGGACAGCATGAGTCTTAACGCTGCAAGTACAATTGCATCAGCAACGCAAGATGCGATGGAGCAACATAAACTGCATGCTGACAACAATGCTACGCCGTGGGTGCAATAACTTACTGCACAATTGTACAAAAAAAGTTTAAAAGCAGTATATCAAATAGCATACCCGCTGAAGTCGCTGCACCACCATGAGCACCAGCAGGAAGGCGTTTCCCCTTGTTGGCAGCAGCCTGGTATCGACGGGGAGCTGTGAACAGTGAGAAGGCAAACGAGTTAACACAGTGAACAGTGACAACCAGTTGCAAAAACTGGATTGTGTGTATGCTTCGGTCCACGTACAATCGTGTTCAAGAACATCAGGGCTCATCAATGAGTTTGCAGCCTGCACCAGCATTGCACTATGTTTGCAGATCTGGGACTGTACAGCAAGCGGTGCTAGTTGACTCACGATGCCAAGATACCATTGAGCAACACTGAACATGCACATTGTAGTACGAAATTTGGTCTCTGAACTGCAATTCAAGAAAAAATGTTATCAACCAATACTTCGGCCTTGGGTCATCAAGTCAGGATGGGTTATAACTTTAAGTAACGAACAGTGAGCTGGATTATGCCAGCCTGGATACACCTGTACATGCACAGAGTCCATCAGGCGAGAAAACTACACGTGATGTGACCAGTAGAGTGTGATGACGTGAATCTATTGCAGGCATGTCGACAAATGAACAAAGTCCAACAAACCTTGTGATGCAGTTGGTCTTGGCAAGACTTCGGTGCCGGAAGCTGAGGTGCTGCGTGATTTAGCTGCAGCCCGCGTGGCAGCAGCAGCCTTTGTGGCAACGACTGAGCGACGCTTCAGCTCCTGTGTGAACTCTGTACTGAGGATACCGGTTGCTGCAGAGCTAGACGTTGTCAGGTTTCTCTGGGCAATGGCAAGTTGACGACTGGTGGTGAAGAAACGGGGCTTGATGACTTCACCCGCCACAACCCAATCAGTTTCACTTCCACTGTTCTCCTCTGAATCCGATTGAGCAGCTGAAATTCTACTGTATATGGTCTTCCGAACACTTGTACTTGTTGCTGCTACTGTTCCTACTGCTGTGTCTTTAGCAGCAGTGGCACTGCCGCTGTCACTGGCACTGATATTGTTAGCAGAAGTCTCACCCAAAGCTCCTGCTGCTCCTGCTGCTGCTGTGTTGCCAACTGCAGCCACACTGGCACTCACTGCTACTCCATCAGCACTCGCTATCACATCAGCTGGAACAGCAGCGGCAATAGCTTTGCTCGCGTCCATCTTGGATTCACCATCATCATTCGCTACGTCATCATGGTCAACAGTAATGGTGGCACTACCAGCTGCAACCCTACCAGCACTCGTTGCAGCAGCAACAGGAGTAGCCCGGGTTGCATCATCATCGGAGGTAGTTGTATTGTTATGAGCAGCAGTAGCTTCACGAATACTGGTAGCTACATCATCACTGTCATCATCACTGTCATCAGCTGATGCTGCTTGACCAGTATTCACTATACAACCATCCTGCTCCTCATCCTGCTCGTCATCGTCGTCATCATCATCATCACCATCGTCAGTAGTTAGCTCCAACTCACTGTCACTAGTATCACTCAACTCTAGCACGCTGTCCTCACTGTCACTGCTCAGAGCCACTTCACTTTCCTCGTCATCACTTGGCATGACGAACGGATCACGCCACACCGGCCTTCGCCTTGGTCTCTTCGCCTGCAGAACATGCAGTGAACATGCACAGCAGGAATAGACCCAGCGCACATCTGCCTTGCCAGACACGAAACAAAGCCCGGCTGCATTGAACTACTAGTATTGCCTATCACAGGACATACATTGAACTATTGCCTATCACAGGACATACATTGAACTATTGCCTATCACAGGACATACATTGAACTATTGCCTATCACAGGACATACATTGAACTATTGCCTATCACAGGACATACATTGAACTATTGCCTATCACAGGACATACATTGAACTATTGCCTATCACAGGACATACATTGAACTATTGCCTATCACAGGACATACCTAACAACATCAGCACCTAGGAACACATGCATATACAGAAGTGAACAGCTAACAGTAGCCAGGGTACACGGGTACGTGTAGAGCCGATAAAGCATCACCAAATGTACATGCAGTAGAGCTAATGTATTGCTTAAGCTACACGCATGTGGGAAGTCTGTACAACCGATCTGCTCTGATTTATCCGGACTGTCCCCGGCCGTTTCACGTAGCAATTCAGGCGTGTGAGACTCTTGTCTTAGTCAGTCAGCCACGCGACCAGCAAGCTTTGTGACGTCCTTGTGCGCTGGAAAGTCTTCCTCTGAAACTAGAGTTTGGCAAGCCACCCGACCACTTTGATCTGAAGGCAACATATGTAGTATCCACATGCTTCTTGGAACAGCTGTGTTTCTCGGTATTCATAACGCCCTACAATTCACTTTCCTTTCCCTACACAGTTTTAGATGTCATTCCTGCTGCGTAACTGTTGCTCGCTCCTTAGATCCATTCTTCCTCCCACATTGTTTCTAGTCCTGTTGCCCTACTGCTTTCCTTGCCCTCACCACCAGCCTAGCTGCACTCTCTGGCCTATATAATCCCATACTTCTCTTCCAGTTCTGTGTGGAATTGTGAAGTAAAGAGGTGTGAAGCCTAAGAGCATGTATTCCTCCCGCTAGTGCTGTCAGCTTGTATCACTTTCTGATATAAGTCCAAAGTGCTTCAGACACGTGCAAGTTGGCAGGCACTACACATATATATACCCGAAAAGTCTGGCGTTACCATCAAGCCGACTGGGGGCACCTCAAAGCATTCTACCGCAGCACAGGCTGGTCCCATATGACTCAGGCCACCAGTGACCCTACCACTCTATGTGCATGAATCACAGGCCGGATTCTGGCAGGTATGGCGGCATTCATCCCTTCCAAGGCGCTCATCATCCGGGCAACCAACCCATGCTGGTGGACTCTCTCTCTCTCTCTCTCTCTCTCTCTCTCTCTCTCTCTCTCTCTCTCTCTCCCTCTCTCTCTCTCTCCCTTCGTCTTTCTCTCTCTCTTTCTCTCCCTCCGTCTCTCT
>NC_088646.1:11181775-11184275 GCF_964019385.1 Sycon ciliatum
CGCCAGTTGCAAGGTGAGTTCGACGACGAGGATTTCGGATACTCAAGCGTCAATCAAAATCCAACTCTTGTTCGAAGAAACAATGAGCACGACTAATCATATCTTTCTCGGCATCACTGAGATTCTTACGGGCCTTGGAAGCCATTACAGTCCGGCACTCAGAAAATGCAAACAAGAAGAAGATTCATTTGAGACTTTCATTTCTTTTGAGACTTTCCTCACACCTTTTCATTTGCGACTTTGCGTGTTTTGCATCTTTTGTATTTCCCGCGGCGACGAAGAAAAACCTGAAAAACACATCTGAAAACCAGAAAACACTCATGCAAAACTCACGGCTGTCGTGCGCTACAGTACGTACGGCTCGTACGTATGAGTTCACGCGTCTATAGTTTTGAAATGGACTGTACTGTCCAAAGAAATACATGAGCTGTGGACCTTGAGGCTGTGTTTACATGAGGCGTTTCAACGTGGGTTGAGTTCGATTCGGGTCAAGTTTCAACCCGCCATGAACACAGATTGCCTGGCGTGTTTACATGACGCATTGCGCTTGACCCGGGATGAAATTTTGCCCCGGGTTGATTTCAACCCCTTGAGGGAGGGCTGAAATCCAGAAATCGCACTCACCGTACTTCTGTGGGTACTGTAGAACGGGTAATTCTAGCCACTATTAATTTTAGCGTTTTCCCATTGTCAACCGGTTAGCGACGTTTTATTTTAGCGATTTGCAGCGATTTTACTCACGGATCACCAGTGCACTACTAATGTCTCAACGGATTAGCGACTTGAAACTTTAGCGAAAATGAGTAGATCTAAAATTACCCGTTCTACAGTATCTCGCGCCAGGTTTGAACAGCAATGCAAAGGCAAATTTCAAGCAAAAGTTTTCACGTGATCGTACAGGGCTGTACAAGTGGACTTTTGGCGGCATATCAGTAATTGACCCGGCACGGCTGCTTTCTTTCGCGAATCGGTGCCACTCCTCAAAACGGCAAAAATCACATAATTTTCAAATTTTCAAAAATGTTGCACTGAGAAGACACTGAGAATAGCGTGTCGAAGCAACACATTTCGCCACTCAAATCACAGTCTTATTCCGTCCTATTCGACCTGGTTTACCTGAAACTCCCGGTTTTCGATCCGCGGAAAACTTTGCTTCGGGTTGGTACCACACACTCGACCATTCTCATCTTTCTTGTTGCTGTTTCAGCCATTCTCGCCGACTTCGTTCTTGCTGCGACTTATTCGTGGTGGACATTATCACCACTCAATAACAGGTCGTCTTCCTTGCTGTACCGATTGTTCAGTGACAAACGAGTATTTTTCCTGGACATGGTAAATATCGATCTACCCCCTGCAGAAAGTTCATTCGAATATAGTATTTCTAAGCACCTTCACAATCCACTTTTCTCCCCACGTTTCCAACAGGTTTTCTGAAATTACGGACCAGCATGCTGCGTTTTTGGACCAAATGTGTTGTGTGGGTGGCAAAAAGTTCACGTCGTGTAGCCAGTCCACCAAATACCCTGCGAGGAAAATTTAAAGACCACCTTTGGTCAAAATTCGGCATCAATATTTCGACAGATGACCCACAAGTTCATCCTCAGTACTTATGTGTCAACTGCCAACGGGTTCTGAGTCGACCGCAAGCAAAACCATCGGGTGGTTGCACTCCTGTAAGTGCATGGTACCCCCATCACCGCACCAACTGCACGGCATGTTCATCATTCAAGCAAACCAAACGTGGCCGCCCCTCAAAGCGTAAATAGCCCAGTACTGGTGAAGTCATCATGGCAAGTGCAGTAGTATACTTTCCAGGTCTAGTGGACATGGTGGTGCTTTTGTAGGGAATCATGTCCACCTAGCTCTGCAGGATGATTGTGATCCTTGCACTGACTTCCAGTCCGACCTCGATCATCACCCAGCGGCACCCAGCATTGCTTCCACAAACTGAGAACATCCAGCGCCGTTACCAGTCTCTGCTGAAGTCATATGCAGCCTGCAGGTCCCTCTACAACCACTCTGCGAACGTGACTGGCCAAGACATAGCATCCTTGCAGCAGCAAGTCGAGAAATGTCTTGGTCTCTGTCGCACGCATGTCGTCCAGCGTCAGCTCAGCCACATCACTCCCAAACTACATCAGTACATGTGCTGGAAGAGAACACTGTTCCCGCCATCAAGCAGCTCAGAGTTGGCATCGCTCTTCTTGCCGAGCAAGGAAGTGAGAGCATTCATGCAGAATTCAATGGTCTTCATCGCAATTTCCATTCGATTCGAAGCAATCTTCAGCGTCTGCAAGCAATATTATTTTCTCAGCAGCACCTTGTAAGCACATTTCCTGAACACGATGCCCTCAAGCCTGTCAAGAGCAAGTGGCCAAAGCAGTGAAGGTTCTTAAGAACCCTTGCTACTGACTTGTTTCAACTTCTCTTCGTTTCTGTTCTGGTCCATTTTTCTTGTCGAACAACTACGGAATATTCAAAATTTCGAAGCTGTACTTCA
>NC_088646.1:11189275-11196546 GCF_964019385.1 Sycon ciliatum
GCAAATGTGCATGGCAACTACGAATACGGCTGGTGGCTTGGCGTACGGGGGTTTTCACGCACACGTGCATGGATCATGGAATCAAGGGAAAAAATGTGTACTTAGCAAAACATGTGTACCTGGCAAAAATGTGTACCTGACGGATTCGGAGCGTGCCACGAATGAAGAGGCTTCCATTCGTGAAAACGAGCTCTCTGCAGGGACTCTGACGAATCCTCGAACCCAGGTGACGAATCAGCATTCGTTTCGTATCCGTACGCGTGGTGCGAAAGGTCCCTACTACTAAATGTGGACGACTGATTCAATCACCTGTGGTAGTGATAGTCTATTTTGGGGTACGATGTATGACACAAGCAGCTGTATACTTGGCAGTAAACACGAGCTGCGACACCAAACCTTCACACAAACAGCAACGACACACGCTTTGCATACGTACAAAGTTGCTGCTGATTTTGTCCCAGTCCATGTCATCTGGATCTACTGCAGGCGGGTTAGACCTGTGCAAACACAACAATGACGACAACAACAACGACCACAACAACAACAACAACAACAACAACAACAACAACAACAACAACAACAACAACAACAACAACAACAACAACAACAACAACAACAACAACAACAACAACAACAACAACAACAACAACAACAACAACAACAAAAACAACAACTCGTGAGAATAAAGATTTGAAGATTTGAAACAACAATAGCAACAGCAAATTATTCTCGGCAACACTGTCGTCAGTATGAGAATATAACTTTCAAATTCGAACAGTGGCATTGAGAGCAATTCAGCCATGATCATAATGATTCACAAGAACACCATAGCCCTTATGCACATTGACGTCAGCATACCGACGGCATCGTTAATATAGGAGAGCCCGGAACTAGGCCTTTCCGTATTATGCGTGGTTTTTTTCCTGGTCTAAAATGGAAATGGAAAGTGTTTTGGAAAACCCCTATATATCAATTTTAAATTTTTACCCAAAAGCACAAAGAATGCAACCGTTGCCATGGTAACAAAATGGCGACAGCTAGTGATATTTGGCATTCGGTACCATGGTGATCATTCATGGTGGATCATGGTGATCGTGAATTATTTATCGCGTTTACGACTCCCTGATTTTGTCAAAGTTTGGTTTCACTTCTTTTTCGTCTGCTTAGAGTCGGCACTCAGCAGTCAGATCAGAATGGCCTCTGACGATATTTGTGAGATCGAAGCCAGCAGTGAAAGTGACAGTGATGAAGCCTCTGCACAAGCGAAAGTGGTATCTCTGCTGGGCAGACTTTGTCCGCCCACAGCGACAATGCTGTCTAGGAAGCGGAAGGTTTCCAAGAACAAGGGATCAACCGTGCGAGGAGTGTATGTCATGACCCGGATCGGACTCGTCGTGAAAGTGATCACGCATTGAGTTCAGCAGCCAAAGCTAGACTCCGAAATATTCCTGAGTTCTGTAAGAACCATGATCAGTCCTGCGAAGGATTTTGGTGGCGCTTTCGTTAGTTGAGCAATCATGGCTTACAACTCGTGGCCTAGAGCCACCAAGTGTTGTCGTACGTCGGCAACACCTTCAGTACAAGTCGTCAGCATTGTACTCACTACTCTGAGCTTGAGGAAGCCACGCTCAGTCCTGCAAGGGAGCTGACACCCCTGTTAGTCGAGCAAGTGTGGCGCCTTTTCTCGTGTCGTACGACGCAAAGGGTCGACAGTATTCGTACTCCAGACTCCGGCCCGCTGGCGGGAACACGTCATTGCCGTCTTGCACCCTACCGGACCGAGATTGAGAGGGAAGAGCCTGCGGGCACGAAGGAGACTAGTCGGCAACTGCGTCAGCCCAATTTACCGTACGACGGGCGGCTGTTCGTACTACAAGCTCCTGGATTGCACCTGGGTGAGCGAGTTCCCCTTGTACTATCAAACTTATTGTACACATTATCACCTGGGTGAGCGAGCTCCCCTTGTATTGCCATCTTTAATAGATACTAATACAATACGATATTATAGTAATCAATCTTGCTCATCAAAATCACATAAATAGCCTTCTTATTGCAAGAAATAAATTATCTTCCGATCGCTTCGCTTCAACCCTCTTCTACACTCTGGTGTGAGAATTGAAACAGTGAGCTACTTATCTGCTTGATGTCGACTATATTGGTCGACGGCTTGGTGCCACTAGATAGATCACTGGCCGTGACATTTGGTGCTGTGACCAGGATCAAGCGATAATGCTAAAAACACTTTCTACTGTGTGTTCTCCTCTGAACAGAAATGGCAACTAACGGACACTCCGCAACCCGCGAGCTGCCTCGCCATGCGAGTCACCAGCAGGATCTGTTGGTGGCGTTGCAGCCGGGTGCAGCCGCACTCGAAGCTCTTAACCGGTTTCCTCAAGCTCAGAAGCTCCGAGCGCTGGCTGGAGGGTTGACCTCCATCCTAAATGCACTGAAGAAATGCGCGTCAGCCATAGACGAGGGCCCGCCGCCCAAATGCTCCCGGGCGCCATCCGCTGCCCATCATGTGCCGTCAAGTCGGCCGACTGCTGCCGCTCTCGCCGCTCTCGCCGCTCGAGACGCCGCCCAGGCTTCTCGAGAAAACCTCACGGCAGAGGCAGATGCCGCAATCGCGGAGGCAGCCAAACTGGCCGTCGCCGAAGCCGTACTAATGGCACAGGAATGATTTTCCCACTGTAATATTCTATTGATAGATGGCCTTCGGGTAAACTCAACTGACTTGTGTTCTGTGTGTGATGAGCACAAGGGTTCTTTTGCTCCCAAGCAAACGGAAGGCTCCCAAGTCCAAAGGACCCCATTTACGAGTGAGCCAATTCCCGGCCGAGTGTTTATCTGTGAGAAGGAGGCAGCTGTTTCGTAATGCTTGTCGGCATGACGTCTCAACAGTAAAAAGCATCTTGGGCCAGCACATCCGGTCCCAGAAGCACAAGGATGGCAAGAAAAAGCGTTCGGATGCAGCCCATGAAGAGCAGCAAGTTCTTATGGATTGTAATGAATACCTGGACAACACACCTGCAGAGGGTAGTACGTTACCTGAATCTGGATTAGTGTTTCGGGTGAAGTGCCTGAAGATGTTCCTGAGGGCTGGTGTCATTGTCCAGGATTGACATTTTCAGCCCATTACTGGAAGAGACCAGTGATAGACTGACAGGCAGCCAACACCTCTCAGATCTCATCCCCCTTGCGCATGGAAAGGAACGGCAAGCTGTGAAAGAGGCCATTAGCTCTCGTGACGTGTCAGTGATATTCAACGGTACCACTCGCGTATGCGAGGCAATGGCCATGTTAGTCCGATACGTTGCCGACGACTACGAAGCCCACCAGCGTTTTCTTGCCGTTAAACTGGCAGGAAAAGGCTTGGCTGGTGAATAGGTTGCCCATACCTTGCTGAAGGTGCTGTCTGTCGAATATCAGATCAGCCTGGAGAATGTCCTCACAGTGATGCGTGACAGGGGATCCGTCAACGACGTCGCAATCGGGAACCTCAGAGTGCTGTACGAAGGTGTGGAAGATGTGGGGTGTTTCTCCCACACACTTTGACGTCTGAAGAATACCGTCCATTACGCCAGCGTTTCATAATAATGTTATCTATATAGCCATATAGATTCTTGCTCTGGTGCTTCCATATGCTCAGCGGTGACTACAACCCTGGATCGATTGTGTTTACCTTCTTTCTTCCGTGGCTCTTCTCAAAGTTGTCCGAATAATGCTATCAATTCCGTGTGTTTCAAAATATTACTTGTAAAGCTGTTACCTGTGGTGTGTCATTGCAAAGTGTGGACTGTAGAGTGTAGAGTAGCTATAACAGTCAGTTTGGCGCTGATGTTCGCATAGTGTACACAAAACATGTGGGATGGTGTTGAGTCAAACACTAAACAGGTTGTTGCAAAAATAAACGGGTATTTAGGGTGCCTTGGCCCAAAGTGGGTCAAAATGGGCAAAATGCATTTTGACTCCAAAATGCAAAAATAATGCAAACGCATAATCCGGAAAGGCCTACCCGGGAAACGCTTGGGTGATCAAGCGTGAAGCGTCTGCTTGTATTTACGTTTGCTCTTTCCTCTTTCGAAAAGTAAGTTAGTGAGAAAAGAGAAAATAAAGACTGCTTTGAACTAGGTTTCGTACAACGCTCCTCAGGAACGCTCCTTTCCATCGTTCCTTTTATCGTTCTTCACATTTAATTCCATCTTTGCTCCTTCTTTTATATTCTTCAACGGTTTCAAATATATATTTGTTTGCAACGAATGCAATAAAGCCTTTGTTGTATGTCGATTCAGCTGGTTCTGTTCATTGCGATTCTCAAACTATTGTCACCTCGCCGCCTTTTTACATACCGGTACTCCACTTTCTCGTCTACACCCGCCCGGGTCGATCACCCAATTAGTAACCTTGTCCCGTGAGAAATAGTGATGTCATTCTGTGACAAAAATGTGCATAAAAACTATTTCCGTCATCAGCGGTGAGCGGCAAGTCCAGTACATATTGCCATGCACACCCGTACCCATTCCAACACATAATACCGGTATTATGACACTGTGACTTACTTCATCTCTTTCAAGTCTTGGTCAATCTTGTCGATTGCGGCGCTAAGCTCGTTCCTCCGATGTGAGGCAGTTTTCCTGTGGATCATCTCTTTGTTGTACTTATTCTTCCTGTCAATGATAACAACCAACAACAACAACGACGACGACAGCAGCAAAAAAACAACAGCAACAGCAGTAGCAACATTTCAAAAGAGATCAGAACAACCCAGCAATGTACATGTGAGAAAGAGCATACAGCTGGTGAGAAGGCATGTGGTCGCCATTGTTTAATCAGGCATGTTCGCTGCTTCCACACAGGGATTCATTGCAAAGGGGATTCGAACATGGAAATACAGTATGCAACAACCCAGCCCAGTGGTCACTACCCCATCAAACACACACACACACACACACACACACACACACACACACACACGTATAACCAGCGCGCTATCATGTGACAAGGAGACACCACGTACAAGCCAATAGAAGCAGCATGGGAAATGAATACAAGCCAATAGAAGCAGCATGGGAAATGAAAACCTGAGTTTGCTAGAATGTAGGTGCTTGCTTCTACTTTTTCCCATGCATATGTAGAGCCTTGGTAGAGTAGGAACGCACCACAAGTGTAATTTCGCCCAGAATAACCCCAGAATAACCCCAGAATAACCCCAGAATAACCCCAGAATAACCCCAGAATAACCCCAGAATAACCCCAGAATAACCCCAGAATAACTTTTTGAAGAAGGCAAAAGTTGCCCCCAGTCGATTATGACCGTAGAGGCAGGAATTGTTACAGGCCTCTTGTTTTCATGAGCTGGATATGGTCAGCAATGTGAAGAAGAGGTTGGTGCGACTTCGGCGATAGTTGGGGAAGTGTGTGTTGCTCCCTACATGGGAGCTCGCGGTTTTCCTGCCGACTTGAGTTCTCACTTGACCGACTCACGACTGGATATGGTCAGGTTGAAAAAACAAAAAAATGTACGGGTGAAATAAAACGCCAGCGAATGTTCAAAGGAGCACAAAGGCCAGTTGTAAAACATATCAACTCACAGTCTTTGAGCAGGCTTCATAACCTTCTCTCTAGTCAGAATATTCGTGCCTCTTTTCAAGGCGTCGATTTCAGCCTTGCTCCCTGAAAAGCAGAAGAAAACAATACAACAGAGTGTGTTGACAAGGCATACATGACGGCTACACACTTTTTTTAAACACACATCGTCTGGCCGCTACTAGTATAAGCAATCAGAACCTTGTCAGCCAGAACTGCCATACCTCTATGACAGACATGGTAGCCTGGGTGAGGCAAAGCCTACAGAAAACTAACCATACATATCCCATGACAAATAAAGTAGAAAGCAATTTGTTTGTCTTCTTTCCCAAAGGAACTCAACGACTGCCACCACCTGAAAGAAACCCCAAACCAAATCCACGCAAAGTGCAGAGAGGAAAATGAAATCCAAGTTGACTGTACTAGCATCTACTTCAAGCACTCCCCTGATATAGAAACGTGTGTAGAAAAATCCTGTATAGTGCAGCAGACTACTGCGGCTTCTAGTATAGTGAATTTGTCATAGTAAATACTTTTGAAGTACGTGTTTGCAAGTACACACACACACCTGCATGCATGCACATATGCGCCCCCCTCCCCCTCCTAAAACGCACGCACACATATACACGCAACCCCCCCCCCCCCCCCACACACACACGCAAACAGCACTGCCTACCATATACAATACTCTGTGGCTACAACGTACATGGCGCGGAAGATGAGACGTGCATCGGATTGACGTCACCGGATTCCCGCAGTTTCCGGACATCCGCATTAGGGGCAGGGACCTACAGAGAGAAACACACAGTGTATACACCATACAGTATAACATGTGATCTAGAAAAACAGATACAGAGGCAGACATAATGGCTACCTGTACTGTGCGGAGATAGTATGTGCACGTATGTGTACGGGGGGGGGGGGTGTTCGTGTGTGCGTGTGTGCGTGTGTGTGTGTGTGTGTGTGTGTGTGTGTGTGTGTGTGTGTGTGTGTGTGTGTGTGTGTGTGTGTGTGTGTGTGTGTGTGTGGTGTGTGTGTGTGTGTGTGTGCGTGTTGCATGACGAAACAGTTCTGTCTGCACACCGAGTAGACCTGTCACAATGCAGGCAAACATGCCAAGAATGAGTCGTGGGTACAGTGACTCACGTTTCCCGACTGGTCGCGCACGAAGGGGCAATGGAAACGTGTTAGCGTGATCTTGCGGGGCTTGGCCTGGCTGTAGAGGGAGTTGCGCGCCTTGGCCATGGCAGCCTCCAGCTCCTCCTGCACAATACCAAATAAAGAGAGATGAGAAATACGCATGGGCAAGATAACCGACAGCCCAAGCACCACGCTGGTATTACAAGTAGACCATGTCACAGTCGGCAATGTTCATGTACACAGGCGGGGAAAGTTATTGAATTGCACAGTCAGCAGAGATTAACACTAACCTGGTGCTGTGCATTATCCAACAGAGCCTCTTCAATACGTAGCAAAAGACCTGTGAAGCAATTCTGCATGTACAGGAAATGACGAAGGAAGAGAGGAGAGGAGAGGAGAGAGAGAGAGAGAAAGAGAGAGAGAGAGAGAGAGAGAGAGAGAGAGAGAGAGAGGAGAGAGAGAGAGAGAGAGAGAGAGAGAGAGAGAGAGAGAGAGAGAGAGAGAGAGAGAGAGAGAGAGGAGAAAGAGAGAGAAAGAGAGAGAAA
>NC_088646.1:11196746-11219246 GCF_964019385.1 Sycon ciliatum
AACAATGGGACCGGTTACCAGTCCCACTGTTTTTAGCTGGGCGGATTCGTACATGCAGAGCAATAAGGGGCCGTCCGTAAATATCGAACTTTTTTCACCAAACGAATTATTTTAGTTTAGACCCAACCCCTCCCTCCCTCCCCCTCAGAACGTAAAAAGTTGCGTATACAACAAAAGTCGCAAGTGTGTCACTGCTCCTACGGCCATGTACATGTATCGAAGTTTTCTGAAACGAAATTGGTCAACCCCCTCCCACCCCATAACGAAATTATTTCGTTTCGTGAAAAAAGTTCGATAATTGTGGACGACCCCTAAGTAAGTTACCCATGGCCAGGACAAGTACAAGGTAGACTTGTAGTTTTGCTCTGATTTTTGCAGTCGGACTCGGGTTGTTCTTGCTGCCAAGTGCCAGTGAGTCTGTACGACCCATGTCACTATTAGGCTGTGTTTACATGAAGCGTTTCAACCCGGGTTGAGTTCGACCCGGGTCAGATTTCAACCCGCCATGTGCACAAAGTGAATGGCGCGTTTACATGACGCATTGCGCTTGACCCGGGTTGAAATTTCGCCCCGGGTTGATTTCAACCCTCCCCCCAAGGGGAGGGTTGAACTCAACCCGGGTCAAGAAAATCGTACAAACGTACTTCTGTGCGTATCTCGCGCCAGGTTTGAACAGCACTGCAAATTTCGCGCGAACGGATTCACGTGACCATACAGGACTGTAGAAGTGGACTTTTGGCGGCATATTAGTATTTGACCCGGGTCAACTGTCTTCATGTAAACGCTCACCTCTTTTGTCTGTCGTACAGACTTTCAACCCGGGCTGAACTCGACCCGGGTTGAAATTTCTCATGTAAACACAGCCTTACATTGTACATGTATTAGTGTCATATCGGCCTCGGCAGCTGACGGGTTCTCCCGGGCTGTACGACAAACTTCCCCGGGTTGTACGACGAACTAACTACTCTGCCGGTACTAGTTTACATGTTGGGTGAACGTGTTCCCCTCATGAGCGCGCGTTTGTACGGCAGTTGTCTTTTGTATCTACTTGTCACTTTTATCAATGCATGGGCCGCGGGATGTTGTATCTGCTAACTGTCTTATCGTATACGCTGGCTGTTTAGTTAAGGTGGCAGTCTGGGTTCAGAGGGTCAAAAAACAAAGTTTCGATTTTCTGTATTTTTTCACTGGCAGCGTCTTGTGTATGGTCCAAAGGGTTTATCCTGAAAATTTGAGCGTAATCGGGTGCTTCCTTCCGGAGATATAGCCGCGCAAAGTCTGCACAATTGTTTTTGAAATACTGAAATATCAGCAAATTTCTACAAAATTTAGGTTTGCACACTATTCCGATTTTTACCGTCAATCTTTGAGCGATTTCATTAAAATTTTCTGGAGCGACTCCTGGTACTCCTCTGCGCTGCAGACTGACAGCCGCGCACGATCTTTGTCACCATGGCAACCAAGATAACTTTTGCGCATGCGCAAATTCAAAAAAATTCAAATTTCGACTCTCATGATCTCAGCTGATCGCTCTGCTGTTGAAACTAGTTACTTTTGGAGTAATTGTTTTGGAGTAATTGTTTCTTGGAGCTAACCCCTTCGTTGGCTACTATGGGGAAGTCTAGAGCCAAGGGAAAGCCCGGACGATCTAAGAAAAGGAAAAGAACGTTCTATGGAGTGTCTCAGGCGCCGAAGGCTCCCTCTGGTGAAATTTCGCCTGCAAAACAAATTCCTGACTTGCCACTGTCTGATGACGACCTTGAAGTGTCAGCTGAAGCCACGTCTTCAAACAGCGATAGTGATGGAAGTGGCGGTGAAGTCGACAGCAGTTCCTCCGACAGTGACTTGGATGAAGAGTGTGAGGAAGGGGCGCATGGATTTCGCCTGATTGATCTCGAGTGCCTTCAGCAGCTTTTGTCAGCTGCAGTTTGTTGCAGTGGCTGTAATGGCGCAGTCACGATCAGCGAATCGCAACGGGGAGGCCTTGCATCATGCCTGGAGCTTTCCTGTGTTAACTGCGGCGACATAGCAAGCGAATTTATGTCCAAGAAGTTCAATCGGGTCTGGGAGGTGAACAGACGAGCAGTATTCGGAATGCGACTGATTGGCCGTGGACGTCAATCAATGGTAAAGCTGGCGGGTGCACTGAATATGCCATCACCTATGAGTCGGTCGACATTTTACAGCCATGCTAAAGGCCTGCATTCCGCGTCCAAGAGCGTCGCTGAGCGTAGCATGACTGAGGCAGCTGAGAAAGCAGTGTCCGCAGCAGATGGGGGTAGCGATATCGCTGCTTCCTATGACGGTACCTGGATGCGCCGAGGATTCGCATCGCTCTTCGGAGCCTTCACTATAATTGCATATGATGTCGGCAAAGTGGTGGACTGCGAAGTGCTTTCAAAGTTTTGCCACAAGTGCACGCACTTGGCGTCTAGAAAAGAGAAGGGAGAGCTAACCAAAGATGACTATGATCGACAGATTGCCGAACACGATTGCTCAGTCAACACCACTGTATCAGCTCCTGCCATGGAGAGTGCAGCCGCCAAGACTCTGTGGGCCAGGTCCTTTGAGAGCCGCAAGCTGAGGTACACCACCTACATTGGTGATGGAGATACCAAGAGTTTTAAGGCTGTGCGTGACGCTTGTCCGTATGGGCCCGAGGTGCCTGTAGTCAAGGAGGAATGTGTCGGCCACGTTCAAAAACGCATCGGTACCAGCCTAAGAAAGCTGAAGAAAAACCTTGCGGGCAAGAAGCTTGCTGATGGGCGCACTATAGGCGGACGTGGTCGCCTCACGGATGCCATGATCGACAAGCTGCAAGCCTACTATGGCATGGCTGTGCGGAACAACAGCGGAGACTTGCAAGCCATGGCCAGGGCCATATGGGCATCCCTCATGCATCGTGCATCCAGCGACAGTAAACCTCAGCACCAGTATTGTCCGCCTGGAATTAACAGCTGGTGTAGATGGCAGCAGCAACAGGCAGGTGGTGATGTCTACGCCCACCACAATATCCTGCCAGAGGCAGTATGGAAGGAACTGAAGCCGGTCTACATTCGGTTGTCCGACCGGAGTTTGCTCGAGCGCTGCCAGAAGGGTGCTACGCAGAATCGCAACGAAGCGTTCAATGGACTCGTGTGGCAGTTGTGTCCAAAGACAGGCTTTGCATCCGCTCCCACTGTCCAGATGTGCGTCTACCTGGCCGTGGCCTGGTTCAATGATGGAGGTGTGGCAGTGAAACGCGTTCTGGACGAGATGGGCCTCCCTACTGGACACCATACGACACGTCTCATCAAGCTGCTAGACCGTGAGAGACAGGCACATGCTGCCAGAAAGAAGTCAGAAGAAGGGAAGAGGTCACGAAAGAAGCGAAGGAGGATCAGGAAAGGCATCCAGGATGAGCAGCAAGAGGAAGAAGGTTTGACATATGAAGCTGGTGGCTTCGACTAAGTTCTAGTAAGTTCTAGTTGGACAGACATACCTCCATCTGTACTTGCACAGAGCACTTTTTTTCTCCATTTTCCACTGAGTCCCGTACCTCTTAGACAGCGTAGCGAAGAACCTGTAAGTCACAGACCCCATAAACCATACATTTTTGGAAACTGTGAGCATTTATCAAGGTGCTAAGTGTCATGGATTTTTATATTTGTCTAGTAGCTTTGAGTAAAGTGCTACTGATCGAGGACCTAAATTTTGCGCGATTGCATGATTTTTGTTTGACAGCTTGAGTACTTTGTTCTGAATATGATTTCAAAATTCCGCTCCACTTAGCACCTAGGTATATGTGAAGGAAATCCTGTGGAGCACTCAGTTTCTACCCAGCTTCTTTCTGCGTTTGCATATTGCGTCTAAGGTATTGGTGGTACGGCATAATCGCAGATTTGACTATTGTGTCTGCGGATTCCCATGTGTGAGCTTGATTTATACTTCATTGGACTTAGTGAAATACACTGGGTATGTGGTCAAGATTTGAGCAAAATTCATCAATTATTATGGAAGTTACGGCTGTGTTCATGCGGTCGGGCCGCGAACCCAGACTGCCACCTTAATTCATAAATAATACGCATTTCTCCTTGTCTTCTCCCATTGGTCAATTCTGCATAGCAACAAGCTCTCTATGGTCTGATTGGTTGGGTTTTCCCGCCTTTGCTACTCCTTTGTGTAACTCGATCCTTTTTGTTATCATATAACCCCTGCTGCTTCTGATCAAAAGCACAAACCTTCCTTCGACCTTCACTCTTGAATCGAGCTGGAATCATAGTGACTCTCAACCTTATTCGAATGACCAAGGTGAGCGTGTGTGGCTGAATGGATACTTGGATCAACTATATTGGTTGATGACCTGGTGGGGTTACTACGGCAATGCGAATGTATATGTTGTAGCCTTGAGATCGGTATTGTGTATGTCCGGCACGACATATTTGGTGCTGTGACCAGGATCCAAGTTCTGTTCTTCTGTAGGCGATTGCTTACGGAAGGCCTCCAGAAGCTGGACTGTTTGGGTTGATGTCAGATGGGCTGTTGTCTAAACTGAACAGATCGAATGATTTTACGGCATGGCAGCAAACAATGATCGTAATGTAGAGCGATTGCTCTTTGTTGAAGGCAGAGTTGCCTATTTTGGAGAGGATGTGGCTAGGCGAGAGTGTTGACAGAACTGCCAACACTCTCGCGCATGCGGGTTGGACTGGCGCGCGGACTGGTGATCGGTTGAACACCGTATCGTACTACAGATTTGTAGTTTGATGATGAGGAGCGTTGAACTGGCGCGGACTGGTGATCGGTTGAACATCATACCGTACTACAGACCAGTTTGACCATGATTTTTGCTGACCCGTACGCGAATGGTGTGATCCGATGACGACTGTAGTACATACGAACGTATGTACTGTGCAGTACTTGTGACCTGAACAGCTCTCATTGGTCGGAGGACTACCGTACGAAGTAGCAAGTGGGGAATATAAGGCTGTGTTTACATGAAGCGTTTCAACCCGGGTTGAGTTCGACCCGGGTCAGATTTCAACCCGCCATGTGCACAAAGTGAATGGCGCGTTTACATGACGCATTGCGCTTGACCCGGGTTGAAATTTCGCCCCGGGTTGATTTCAACCCTCCCCCCAAGGGGAGGGTTGAAATCAACCCGGGTCAAGAAAATCGTACAAACGTACTTCTGTGCGTATCTCGCGCCAGGTTTGAACAGCACTGCAGATGCAAATTTCGCGCGAAAGGATTCACGTGACTATACGGAACTGTAGAAGTGGACTTTTGGCGGCATATCAGTATTTGACCCGGGTCAACTGTCTTCATGTAAACGCTCACCTCTTTTGTCTATCGTACAGACTTTCAACCCGGGCTGAACTCGACCCGGGTTGAAATTTCTCATGTAAACACAGCCTAAGGCGCCACTGGGCAAGGAAAAGGTATCACAGTCTTGCGATTGCAAAAGACAAAGATATCCTGTTGAGAGCGAACGCACTCGATTTTCTGATTATCATGGCTCACAATCAGGCTCCGGATGCAGCAGCGAACGCTGCTGTGGGGGGGGGGGGGGGTGCCAATGGTGGGGCGATGGTGGTACGGCCGGCAGTGATGCCTGAAGCATATGATGGCGTGGGGGATTGGGTGGAGTACTTGCAGTACTTCAACCAATGTGCTCGTGTGAACGAGTGGAATGACGTGCAAAAGGCTCAATACTTAGCCGTACGGCTAAGAGGGGCTGCACAAAAATTTGTTGCGACTGTACCTGAAGCCCGCCGAATGGAGTGGCCTCAGGTCGTAGAGGACTTGTCGAGGAGGTTTGCACCACCAGAGACAGCCCGCCAATATAAGTCGCAATTTAGAACGCGAAGGCGCAAGCCTGAGGAAGACGTCAGTCGATTGGCTGACGACTTGCGTAGTCTTGTACACAGGGCTTACCCGACCATGGGTGGAGACGTACAAGAAGAGTTGGTGCGGGATCAGCTCATTGATTCCATGACTCCTGACAGGTTGCGATTGCGCTTACAGGAAAATGCACCACGAACGGTGCAGGAAACGATCGAGATGGCTAACCATCTGGAGAGGGTGTGGGGGAACGAGGGCACGCACGGCCGAATGGACGATGCGTATGGCGTACCACGTCAGTTGGTGACGGCTGCGGTTGCACCGTCAGAGCTCCCTACGTTGGAGTCGTTGGCAAAGTTGGTGGAGAAGCTTAGTGATCAGGTGGACAGGATTGCCCACCCTCCTAGGCCGAACCAACAATTCAGGAGAGGGGACCAAGTGGACAGAGTTGACCACTATAGGCCTGAACAATCGAGGGGTTTGACTTGCTGGTTCTGTGGCCGAATGGGACACAGAAGGGCAGACTGTCCAGACTTGATGAAACCTGGAAGGGAGTACCAATCTCGCCGACCGGCGGGAAACGGGCATTGATCGAGACGGCGGGCCGCGTCTGCGATCAAGAAACTGTGCTGGGTCCAGAAACTGAGGCGATTGTCTCGGATGCTCTAGAGAATGACTCTGAAGTGGTCGCTGCCTTGAGCAGGGCAGCAGAAAGCCACGGAGGTATGATGATTGAGGGAAGGATTAATGGGCTGCCAGTAGAGTTACTGGTAGATACGGGTTCCTCAGTAAGTCTAATTTCTGAGACCCTCTCGCAGCAGTTGGGCTACATGTTGGGCGACCTGGAACCACCAGAGAAGTCGACTGGCTTCTGCGGTGCGGATGGTCAGAGGTTGCATGTGTGTGGCACGGTCGCTGCATGTTTGGCAATACAGGATGCTATTTGTGTCCATGAGATGAAGGTGATTCGAGGGTTGCGGTATCATTGCCTGATTGGGAGGGATGTACTATCGCAGATACCTTGCGAGATCACGTCGAATGATGGGAAATTGAACTTCAAGGCTGATAAGGCTGAAGTTTCAACGGTGGGAACATCACAACGCTGCCATAATCTTCGATTGAAGAATAGGGTAGTTATACCTCCATACTGTGAGATGACGGTGGCTGCCGTTATCGAGAACAAGGAGGATGTTCCTTCATGTGGCATCACCGAACCAGACGGCTGTCTGATCGATGGTGGGGATGTTTTGTTGGCACGAGCGGTTGTTTGTCCAACAGATGAGGGTGTACCCGTTCGGGTATTGAACTGCTCAGAGGAGTCAGTATCTTTAGGAAGAGGTGCCCGAGTGGGACAGCTGCTACCTATTTCAGCCGTGATGAGTGTCATGGGCGAAGACGAGGATGATTGCGATCATATAGGAATGGAATCCACGGGGGATTCGGGAAGTTCCGAAGACTTATGGTCGGCGCTCAACATTGGACTAGAAGGTCCTGTGAGTGGGAAGTCTGTGTCGGGGGATGACGAGCTGCAGCTCGGTTATGAACCTGGTGAGGGCACAGCGGAGGCGAACCGGGAGACGTCTCGTGTTCAGCCTGGTGGGCAAGGGCCAATTGGGAATGAGGAATTGGCACGCTTGCGTGATCTCGTCTGTCGCTACCGGAGGGTATTCGCGATGAACTCTGCTGAATTGGGTCGCACGACTGTGCAACACCACAACATTAACACCAAGGGAAGAAGTCCTATCTTCCAGGCTCCTAGGCGATTGCCTTGGAATTCAAGGGAAGCCACCCGCGAACTAGTGAAGGGCATGAAGGAACAAGGGGTAGTAGAGGATTCTACTAGTCCTTGGTCTTCGCCAATAGTGCTGGTTAAGAAGAAGGATGGCTCAACTCGATTTTGCGTTGATTATCGCAAATTGAATGCCGTTACGGAGCGGGATCCATATCCTCTCCCACGGATTGATGATACGTTGGACGCGCTGAGTGGCGCGAAGTACTTTTCCACCTTGGATTTGTGTTCCGGCTATCATCAGCTGCCTATGGCAGAAGAAGACAAGGAGAAAACGGGTTTCTCCACTCCAGATGGGCACTACCAGTTTACAGTCATGCCGTTCGGTGTGTGTAACGGTCCAAGCTCGTTCCAGAGACTTATGAGTGTTGTCTTGCGTGGGTTACAGGGCAGATTTGCCTCGTGTACCTCGATGATGTGATTGTGTTTGCAAAGACTTTTGATGAACACTTAGAGCGGCTCGAGGCGGTGTTTGAACGGCTATTGGACGCAGGGTTGCGTCTAAAACCATCCAAATGCTTCTTGCTGCGTACGAGGGTGGATTTTCTGGGCCATGTGGTCTCGGAAGAGGGTGTGAGCACTGATGAGGCAAAGACTCACCGCGTGGCTACGTGGGAGCACCCTACGAATGTAGCGGAAATTCGGGCATTTTTGGGGTTCTGTGGCTACTATCGAAGGTTCGTACCGAACTTCTCGGATGTTGCTAAACCCCTCACTCAGTTGACTAAACAAGGCCATGCGTTCTTATGGACCGAGGAGTGTGAAGAGGCATTTGCTACGTTGAAGAGTCGGTTGACTTCTTCACCAACCCTGGCATATCCACAATATGGACCTGATGCTCCGAGGTTCATTCTGGATGTTGACGCCAGTGGTACGGGATTGGGTGCTGTTTTGTCACAGCAAGATGAGAAGGGGGTCGAACGACCCATTGCCTTTGCTAGTCGATTGACATCTGCATCGGAACGCAGGTACGCTTCTACCAAAAGCGAATTGCTGGGTGTAGTTTGGGCGTTTAATCACTTCAGGTGTTACCTGCTCGGCAAGCGCTTCTTGGTCCGCTCGGATCACAAAGCATTGCAGCATTTGGACAACTTCAAAGAACCAGCGCCGATTGTCGCCAGGTGGTTGGAGTTCCTAAGTCAATTCGAGTATGATCTGCAATATCGAAAGGGCAAGGCTCATTCGAACGCAGATGGCTTGTCCAGACAGAAGACCAAGCCTGTGATGAATGTTACAGAAGTGGCTCCTACCGTTCCTGGACCCTTGGTTCAGCGAAGGGACTGGACATATGGGACCTGGGCGATTGCCCAGCAAGCTGATCCTGACCTCAGGCAGCTTTTTGAGTGGCTAATGGATGACGGCGAGTCGGCTGACTTGACCGGAATCAGTCCGACTTTGAGGAAGTACTGGCGGGGACGCCAGCATCTTTCTGTGAAGGGCGGAGTGATTGGAAGGGAATGGGTTGAGCCTGAGATTTCAGCGCCCAACCGTTTTCAGATTTTGATCCCAGTTGATCTGCGGACTGAAATCTTGAAGGAGTATCACGATTTCCTTGGTCATGTGGGTGTGAAGCGGACGATTGCCCAGCTTCGCACTCGGTTCTATTGGCATGGAATGAGTCGTGACGTTGAAGATTGGATCGGCACGTGCACGTCATGTTGTCGACGCTCCCGACCGGTTGGTCGAGGACAAGGGGCACCCTTACAGGTGTCCTGGGCGGGGTATCCCTTCGAACGCGTGGCTATGGATTTGATTCCAGGACTGCCTGAGACTTCAGGTGGAAATCGTCACATTTTGGTCGTTGTGGACTACTTCACGAAGTGGGTAGAGGCGTATCCGTTGAAACGGATGGATGCAGCGACTGTTGCATCGGTATTTGTGAGCGAATTCGTGTCCAGATTTGGAGCACCGGATAGCTTGCATACGGATCAAGGTGCAAACTTTGATTCGAAACTGTTCAAGAACGTTTGCGGCTTGCTTGGTATCAAGAAAACGCGGACAACAGCTTACCATCCGTCGGGTGACGGATTGGTAGAGAGGTTTAACCAGACGTTAGAGCGATTGCTCTCACACTATGTTCAGAGAGACCAGCGTGATTGGGATGTCCAATTACCCGCAGCATTAATGGCGTATCGGGCTACCACCCAAGCCAGCACAGGGTACACGCCGGCGTATCTCCTCTTCGGCAGAGAGTTCTGTCTCCCGCAAGATGTTGCGTATGGTTTACCGCCAGCTGAACAGTTGGATGAACCTACGTATGTGCGTCAATTGCGGTCCCGTTTGGCGGATGTGCACACGATTGTGAGGCACAAGCTCGGTGCAGTGCATCGACATCAGGCGCATCTCTATGATCATAGGGCTGTGTCGGTGGAATTCGCGGAAGGAAGTCTGGTATGGCTCTTGGTACCCGCTGTTCCGGTTGGAACCAGCACCAAGTTGGCGAAATTATGGAAGGGACCGTTCAAGGTTTTGAACCGGTTGTCTGATGTTGTGTATCGCGTCCGTGATATGGGATCAGACTCGGCTACATGTCAAGGTGTGCACGTGAATCGCTTGAAGAAGTGTCGTGTACGCCCAACATATCTCGCTACGGTTGTACGCGAGGAAGCGTCAAATTCATCTCCGACAAGGAACCCGATCAGATCTGCGTCACCACAACCGAGCTCCTACACGCCTGATACCACAGACTTGTTGTATGCGGAAAGAGCAGGTGGCCGTGACGAGCAGTTTGGAGGAGTAGAGCTACTTCCCATTGACGCTGCAGTAGCACCGGCTGATGTCAACCATCCAGGTCAAGGAGTACCGTTGCCTCCCGCTAACACTGCAGCACCGGCTGGTGTCAACCGTCCAGTTCGAAGAAGGAGACCACCCCAACGACTGGAGTACGACTAATGATTGCGGGACGCAATCTCCCAGAAGGCCGGGGAGATGTCATATCGGCCTCGGCAGCTGACGGGTTCTCCCGGGCTGTACGACAAACTTCCCCGGGTTGTACGACGAACTAACTACTCTGCCGGTACTAGTTTACATGTTGGGTGAACGTGTTCCCCTCATGAGCGCGCGTTTGTACGGCAGTTGTCTTTTGTATCTACTTGTCACTTTTATCAATGCATGGGCCGCGGGATGTTGTATCTGCTAACTGTCTTATCGTATACGCTGGCTGTTTAGTTAATTCATAAATAATACGCATTTCTCCTTGTCTTCTCCCATTGGTCAATTCTGCATAGCAACAAGCTCTCTATGGTCTGATTGGTTGGGTTTTCCCGCCTTTGCTACTCCTTTGTGTAACTCGATCCTTTTTGTTATCATATA
Organism: Sycon ciliatum; assembly: GCF_964019385.1. Classification (NCBI taxonomy): domain Eukaryota; kingdom Metazoa; phylum Porifera; class Calcarea; order Leucosolenida; family Sycettidae; genus Sycon; species Sycon ciliatum. The sequence continues at coordinate 11,207,671 of NC_088646.1, forward strand.
ACCCCTGCTGCTTCTGATCAAAAGCACAAACCTTCCTTCGACCTTCACTCTTGAATCGAGCTGGAATCATAGTGACTCTCAACCTTATTCGAATGACCAAGGTGAGCGTGTGTGGCTGAATGGATACTTGGATCAACTATATTGGTTGATGCCCTGGTGGGGTTACTACGGCAATGCGAATGTATATGTTGTAGCCTTGAGATCGGTATTGTGTATGTCCGGCACGACATTAGTACTACTACTAGTATGTCACTTGTCGGTGTGATCAGAATCTGTCTGTTTGCAGCGTTGACCGGAATCATTCTGACCTACTGTACTTGGGTTTTTTTATAATTACTTCTGGTGTGCCGGTAACTTCCTCATGACTGCACTACCGTCACGGAGTCACACTAAACAGTGAGTCACATGTGCACAGCAGTTATAATAATTATTTAAAACTATTTGCAAAATCCAGACTGCCATATCCCTTTCTTCTCCTTTTTGCAAAAGTAAATTTTCCAACAGCAGCAAACTCCCACCATGTAGATCTACTAGTCACCAATCACATTATTCAAGGTCCCCACCTACAAAATAAGAATATGAATACAGAATATGTAGACATCGCCACACAAAGTGATAACGACAGTCACATGCCAAGGTTTACTTCATAGTGTTTGGTCCAAACTCGATTTCGCGTTTTCGCTTATGTGAGATCTCACCTTACATAGTAGGTTATTTAACGTTGCCTCAATTTAGTTGGACTCATGGTCCGTCTCCACTGATGAATGGAGCGCGAACATCGATTTTGAAATCATTTTTCGCCACATCCCGCGGCCCGGGCAATATACAATTACACCAAGTACTGTATAGAATATTTAAATTTACACGAGTCGTGATAGAGAGAGAGCCTTTCCACATTGTCAGGAACTCCATACATGTACAGTGCGTATCGGTTATAGTGTTGTCGTGTAAAAGAATAATTATACTGCTTACAAGAATGACCTCTCATATTTTCATAATCAAAACATGGGTTTCAAGTGAACATTTATTCTTACAAGCAATGTTATCGCATACATGTAGTAGAATTTAATATATCGGTCCGAAGAATGGACTTTGTGTAGCAAAACATGCAAGATTAGTTCAAAGTGTATCGCCTGTAGTAATAACATCTGCCCAATACAGTTCTGATCCGATTCGCATTGCATCGTAGTGCTGCAGGTTCAACTGTTGTTGTCATGTGTCTCATGCAGCATAGCCACATGGTAAGCTTATGAGACTATGAACACCCACATGCACAGCAGCGATACGCTGTATGCCTGGTGGTCATCCTGTATCTGCGCACATGCATCTGATATGTCACACTTGATTTATCGTGTGTAAGAAATATCGGAAATAAGAATAGAAAGTCGGTTTTCAAACACCCACGCTATAACCGATACCTACTGTACCACCAACACCCTCAAGGATCAAGGCACAGGCGCAGCATTCATTTTAAATAGTCCATCACACAAAAAAACCGGCTGACATCGCGTGAATGTCACTCTGCCACTGCATTCATAACTTCATATCTGCCAGTGACACTCGTCATCCGTTTCGAGTAATGAGAGCTCGGGAAACTTGGAAGTATTTGGAAGTAAATTTTAATTAAAACCATAAAATTATTAGAAGAATAACAATTATTTAAAACAATTGTCTGCATGGGAAGAAAGTCATAGCAAGAAAAAACAATGAAAACTCTGAAAGGCCAAGAAAGCTGCTCAGCAGCGTTTTTTATCATCTAGGTTTTTTCTGAACAGGACAGGAACTAGGGGTGGCAAGGACTGATTCAATGTTTAGCCTTCTTAGGAGATGATACGCTGCCTGCTCTGTGCCATTTAAAAAAAAAGGAACTTGACCAAAACTATCCATGAAGAGGTGTGCTAAGGCAAGGGGTAGCAGATCTCAAGATACTTCTGTTGGCAAATACCATTATATTTACGCCATTTTCTTTTCTTTACAATGCATGTATGGTTGAATCCGACACTGTACTTACGAATATGAGCATACACCTAGTACAACTCGTATACAAATATCATTATATCACTCAACAACTCAAGACTAGTTCTGAGACAACATGAAAGGGCACAAGTAGGAAATAGAAATAGCATGGCTCAAGCATCAGAAAGTCAAGGTCCGGACAACGAGCACGGTTTTTTTTCAATCATACGGCAGTTATCTGGTCAGGCTCTTCTGGCACCGGCTGGTCAGCGAAGCGCTGCTGTAGCGTGCGATAGTGTGATGGCTTCTCGGCCAGGTCAGCACTACCGCTGCCCAGTACATTGGAGAGTAGACCACTGGAGATTAGTAAGAGGTGGTCTTGATCCGTTAGGTCCAGGCAGCGTAAGATGCCCTGGAACGCTGGCCGTTGATGCGGGTCCGGGTGCCTGGTGGAGCGGCGCACAAATCACACCAGTAACATGGCGTCATGTTTATACAATATCAGCACAAGGACCTGGGCTCGGTTTTAGCTATAAACAAGCGTAGTTGTGATTGAGGATACGGTACGCCAAGCGGTGGGATGAATGGACAGTGACGTGCACAGTACTTGCACTGGGTATACACGGTATACACTGGAATTACAACAGTACATACTCACGCTATCAAATGCACACGTGTACTTGCTGTGCGTTTTGCACAAAGACATCACCATCGAGACAACACAGTGGCATGGCCTGCTTGGGGTCCAATCATCCAAAACTCTTATAACATAACGGGAGGACACCTGTTGTGTATCGTGTCGGAGAAAGGTCTTCTGGGGTGTCGTCGAGATCTCGTTGCGACCGTGACTCCTGCTTGTCTCCCTGGCTAGGTGCTGCTTGCTTTGCTTTTCTGCGTAGTGTTTTTGATTATTGTTTACTATTGCGTATTGTTAGTGTTCGTTGTGATTTGGTACAGTACTTGTTACGAGATACGACACATTGTGTAGTGTGTGTTTGCAGCACGAAGAAGACTGCTCACCAGAACGGTTAGCTCAGGAGCTTGGGCTTACCTTGTGCAATCACAGTTCATCAGCTTGGACATTGCGCTTGGTCCCATGCGAATAACCGACTAGAATAGTAATTATTTCTTCGTTGCATTTTTGAATTGTGTTCTTGCTAGCTCGTTGATTTATTTAGTTGATGTGTTGATTTGTGTTTGATTACTTATTTATTTGATGCGCGATTTATGTGCGCTGATTGCGTGATGGCATGCAATTATGATCATGCTTGCGCCAGCTAGCTAGATGCCTGCGCCGCGCACTGATGTTGAATGAGTTAGCATGCGCCCCGCGCTGTTCATGCATATATGGTACATGGTGTGTAATGTTTGCCGCACATGCGTATACGTGCCTCGCCTCGTACTGCTTATGTGCCGCGCGCCGTACTATTGCTGTCGCTTTGCCAAATTTAGCTTCCGCTTTCCGAGCGCTGTACGCTCTTCTGTACGCTCATGCCAAAGTTGGACGCACGTTGTGGCTGGCCAGCGCTTTACCCCTCATGCGTTGTTCTTTTCCTTGATGCTGTGGTTTGTTTTCTTTAGTGTTCTAGAGTTCTCTTTCCGATGTAGTTCGTATTTTTTCAGTCTCTTCTTCTCAATGTATTCTACTGTTCATTCATTATAGTCCGTAAAGAATTACGTGACCTTTTGTCTTGTGGCGTCTGTGCGATCCTGGAACTTTTGAGGTGTTAGTAGTGAACACAACATTTTGGCGACCACGCCAGGATAGAGACGCGTGAACATGGATGAGGTAGAAGCGAAGCTGATCGCAAATGGTCAAGCTTATGGCTACACTGGAGAGGCATTGCGTACTTACGTAGAGGAGCGTATCGAGAAGCACGAGGAGAAAGTGCGTGCAGAAAGAGAGCGCGACGAACGAGCAGGAAGTAGATTGGAAAGGAAAGATGACGAGCAGCTGCTTGCGAGGATTGCAGATTTGGAGTTGCAAGTCCAGCACGCACGAGAGACTCAGAGTGATGAGAGCACTTTGTTGAATACGACGAATGGCAGTTTAGCGAGCAAGAGGGCTGCCATCAAGATGCCGAAGTTCGACGGTAAGCAGACTGTTGAGACCTATCTCGAACTGTTCGAGGATGTGGCAAAGCAAAATGAGTTCAGCGACGACGAGTACCTGATCCGCTTGCGCGTGGCTGTTGCTGGCAGCAAGTTGGAAGGTGCATGCTATGGCTGCAACACCTTTGCCGAAGCGAAGCGCGAGCTGCTGATGGCGCATGGGAAGACCGCCGACAAAGCGTGGCAAGCCCTGATGGCCATACAGCAGAAAAGTGATGAGAGTTTCTACCAGTTTGTGGTACAAGTGACGCGCGAGACGGAGAAGTGGGCAAAACTCGCCAGGCCTAGCCGTACCTCTAGCCGCGGACAAATCGGTGAGCTGGACGACACTGAATTGTTTGGATGTGTCGTACGTCAAGTCCTGCTAGAAGCTGTGTCGGCAGAAACTAAGGCCTTCTTGATCGAGAAGAGATGTTACACGAAGGACTTGAAGGCGTTTGCGGAGGATGGTATGGCTTACCAAACAGCCCACGGACGTAGCAAGCTGAAGCCTGCCAAGTCTAGCACCAGCGACCAACGTATACCGTTTGCGTCGGCAGAGTGTTTGACGGTCAGCGTTGATGAGGCTAACAAGAAATTGTCAGCTATGGCGTCTGAGCACCGAAACGCGTACGTCAAGGCAGAGGGACTGTGTTTCAACTGCCTGAGACCAGGACATCGAGTGATGAATTGTCAGAACAAGGGTCGTTGCAAGCACTGCAACAAGCGACACCACAGTCTACTGCACAGAGAGGACAAACAGGTAACATCCGAACCGATAGCCGAATCGAAAGTCGGTACGTATGAATGTAGTGCAAACAGCGTGCACTTGATGACCGGCGTGGCTGAGGTACAAGGACCTAGCCGAAAGGCCAGTGTACGCATATTCATCGACCCAGGTGCGCAGGCATCGTTCATCACCGCGCCACTGGTGAACTCGCTGCAACCGGCACACCTTGGATCGCAAACTGTCAGGCTGAAGGCGTTTGACGTGGAGCCGAAGTTTGAAAAGATGGACAGGTACCGTGTCACCATCAAGGGTGCAACGAAGTCCATTTCCGTCAATGCCTGGCAAAAGAAGTCGCTAGGTCTCCGATTCGATCCGCTAGCAGACAGCACAATTGCACGTTGGCAGTCACAGGGATTGCAGCTGTCTGATGACTCGACAAAGGCCGGATCAAGCGAAGTGCACATGCTGATTGGAGCTGACTACTGCAATGAGTTCCTTCTCCGCAAGGAGCAAATCAATGGAGAGACGGCCTGGCACACTGAAATAGGCTGGGTGCTGTCAGGACCGGCTAATAGTGAAACCAAGTCAGCGACCGTCAGTGTGAGTTGTATTGAACTTGACCGACTGTGGAAGATGGAAGAGGTGCCGGAAATAGCTGAGACGTTACCGGACTTCCCGATAGAGCGGCAAGGCCCTCATTACCAAGTGGGATTGCTATGGCGATCTGAGAAGCGTCCGCCAGCCAACCTAAACCAAGCGATGGCAGCGGCACACTCACTGCTGAAGCAGCTACAGAGACGAGGTCAACGTCTAGCGTATGATGACGTCCTCATCACTGAGTACTTGAAGCTGGATGCCATTGAAAAGGAACCGCATCCGGAGGAAGCCGGCTATTACATGCCGCATCATGCCGTATTCCGTAGCGACGCCTCAACGACGAAGACACGGGTCGTCTTCAATGCATCCGCCGCCTGCACCGGAGCACCATCCCTAAACGACATGGTCGATCCCGGGCCATCACTCCTACCGGATCTCACTGGTATCCTCCTCAGGTTCCGTGAGTATGAATGTGCTGTACAAGCCGATATTCGCAAGGCTTTTTTTATGATCGGAATGCGTGAAGAAGATAGGCCATATCTGCGTTTTGTTTGGCCTGAGATAGGTAGCGAAGAAATGTGTATCTGGCGTTTAAAGAAGCTGCCTTTTGGAGTGAATTGTTCTCCTTTCATACTTAGTGCTGTGCTGCGCTTTCATCTCGATAGTGCATTCGAGTCTGCTTCTGCTGCTGAGCGTGATATCATAGAGCTGCTGCTGCGTAGTTTTTATGTTGATGATTGCGTTTCTAGCTTGCCATGCTGTGCGGATGCTGAAAAGCTGCAGGAGTATAGCGTTAATGTTTTGCAGGGAGCAGGCATGGAGTTGCGGAAGTGGCGAGGGAACACGATGACCTCAGACCCCGAGGCTGGTTCCAAGGCACTGGGTATTGTGTGGAACACCGAGTCAGATTGTATTTCGGTGGCTGCGCTCGGTGATGTTGAGTGTCCCAAGGAAGTGTCTGGTTGGTCTCGTCGTGCGTTGTTGCGTTGTGTTGCCGCTGTGTTCGATCCGCTAGGTTGGGCGTCACCCGCAGTTGTGCCAGGCAAGATGATGTTGCAAGAGAGTTGGAAGCTCGGCGGTGGTTGGGATGACCCATTCCCTATTGATTTGGCTGTCCGATGTGCTTCATGGTGGGGAGAGCTCGCAGCGCTTTCTTCCGTTAAAATCCCCAGATGGATCGGGTGTACTCCAGATGCTCCAGTCACGTTGCATGTATTCTCAGATGCATCCGAGAAGGGCTATGGCTGTTGTTTCTATGTTGTGTCCGGTTTGACGTCTTCTTTGTTGTGTGCGAAGGCGAAGGTTGCACCTGTTGTACGTCCCACTCTTGCGCGTCTGGAATTGTCGGCTGTGTGTCTTGGCGTGAAGATGTTGTCCTTTGTCGTCAATGAATTGAGAGTGCCAATTGAAAGGATTGTGGGGTGGACAGACAGCCTAACCACATGGCACTGGATCTCAAAGCCGTCGTATCACTGGAAGACGTATGTTGCTAATCGAGTTGCTGCAGTGCAAGAAGTTTCGCAGAAGCTGCAAGTAGAATGGCGTCACTGTCCAGGAGTTAGCAACCCTGCAGATCTTGTCTCGCGTGGTGTCCCAGTGTGTGACTTGCAGAAGGAGATGTGGCTGCATGGTCCGTCATGGTTGAGCGATGAGTCTCAGTGGCCACCAGTCATCTCGTTTCAGAGCACCAATGAGTCCGTCACCGAAGCACGCGTGTCGGCTGTGGAGGTTGACACTCCAGTTGTTTGGCCGTGGGAGAAGTTCTCCAAGTGGCAACGAGCTCGCGGTTTGGTCGCAAGTATGCTGTCATGGCGACACAAGGGTGTTTCGCGTGCAGAATTGATTCCATCTGCTGAGTCTGTGATGTTTCGCGCCATCCAAGAGCAATGCTTCCCCAAGGAGTTGTCCCAGTTGCAGAGCAAGGAGCCACTGAAGAAGGGTTCGAAGCTGTTCAAGTTGTCTCCGTTTCTGGATGAAGCTGGTTTGCTCAGAGTTCGTGGTCGTCTGCAGGAGAGCGATCTGTCCTACGAGGTTCAGCATCCGATCATCCTGGGCAGATGTCATCTAAGTGAGTTGTTTCTGCGTGATGCTCACCTTCAGCGAATGCACCAGGGTGTAGAGAGCGTGCTTGCGTTTCTACAACAGCAGTTCTGGATTCTCGGAGCTCGTCGGTTTCTTCGTAGCGTGTCGGAGAAGTGCATTGTTTGCCGCAGATTTCGCGCACAGACTGCTGCTGAGGAGATGCCGCCGTTGCCCTCAGACAGGGTGAAGCACCACCAGCCATTCGGTCTCACAGGTATTGATTATGCAGGTCCTTTGTACGTGCGCAGTTCATCAAATGTTCAGAAAGTGTGGGTCGCACTCTTCGTGTGCGGTACTACTCGCGCAGTGCACCTAGAGCTCGTGGATAGCCTGTCGACAGAGGTGTTCCTGCTAGCATTGCGTCGTTTCATCGCCCGTCGTGGGAAGCCGCTGCGTATACGTTCAGATAATGCTACGACGTTCAAGTCCGCCGCAGACAAGGTGGCAATCCCGTGGTTCTTCAATCCGCCATCTGCCCCGTGGCATGGAGGGTTCTATGAGCGTCTGGTGGCATGTGTGAAAGCTCCCTTGAAGAAGGTTCTCGGTCGAGCGTCATTGAGTCGAGACGAGCTGTTCACTGTCTTGACAGAGATCGAGAGAGTCGTCAACTCTCGACCCCTCACTCCGGTTTCTACGGATGTAGCTGACGAGTCGCCGCTGACTCCAGCCATGATGTTGGGAGACATCTTTGCAACCGGTATTGCCTCGTCTGACAGACCACTCGATCCACGGCAGTTGTCCGCTCGAGTCAAGTATGTCCACACCGTCTACGAGCACCTCAACCAGCGTTGGTCGTCTGAGTATCTCATTCGTCTCAGTGAGTATCATCGGTCGAAGTCAACTCCGATTGTCGTGAACGACGTTGTGTTTATTGCCGACGACAACCGGAAGCGGCAATCATGGCGCTTGGGTAGGGTCGCAGAGCTGTATCCTGGAAGAGATGGCAAGTGCAGGGTGGCCAAAGTCCAAGTTGGCCAATCGTCCATGCTACGGCCCATTCAACGCTTGGTTCCGTTGGAAGTAGCGAAGGAGCATGTTGAGCCGCCGGCTGTGGACGCTGAGCCGCAGCCGCAGACACCCGCGAGCGCTGATCCAGTCAACGTCGTCGATGATGTTGAAATACCTTCGACGACCGTTGAACCGCAAGTTACGCGTCGATCTCGTCGTACCGTTCGACCACCACCTCGTCTTGATTTGTGATCAGTGTGGTTGAAGCCCTTTGGTGGGGAGAATGTTGTGTATCGTGTCGGAGAAAGGTCTTCTGGGGTGTCGTCGAGATCTCGTTGCGACCGTGACTCCTGCTTGTCTCCCTGGCTAGGTGCTGCTTGCTTTGCTTTTCTGCGTAGTGTTTTTGATTATTGTTTACTATTGCGTATTGTTAGTGTTCGTTGTGATTTGGTACAGTACTTGTTACGAGATACGACACATTGTGTAGTGTGTGTTTGCAGCACGAAGAAGACTGCTCACCAGAACGGTTAGCTCAGGAGCTTGGGCTTACCTTGTGCAATCACAGTTCATCAGCTTGGACATTGCGCTTGGTCCCATGCGAATAACCGACTAGAATAGTAATTATTTCTTCGTTGCATTTTTGAATTGTGTTCTTGCTAGCTCGTTGATTTATTTAGTTGATGTGTTGATTTGTGTTTGATTACTTATTTATTTGATGCGCGATTTATGTGCGCTGATTGCGTGATGGCATGCAATTATGATCATGCTTGCGCCAGCTAGCTAGATGCCTGCGCCGCGCACTGATGTTGAATGAGTTAGCATGCGCCCCGCGCTGTTCATGCATATATGGTACATGGTGTGTAATGTTTGCCGCACATGCGTATACGTGCCTCGCCTCGTACTGCTTATGTGCCGCGCGCCGTACTATTGCTGTCGCTTTGCCAAATTTAGCTTCCGCTTTCCGAGCGCTGTACGCTCTTCTGTACGCTCATGCCAAAGTTGGACGCACGTTGTGGCTGGCCAGCGCTTTACCCCTCATGCGTTGTTCTTTTCCTTGATGCTGTGGTTTGTTTTCTTTAGTGTTCTAGAGTTCTCTTTCCGATGTAGTTCGTATTTTTTCAGTCTCTTCTTCTCAATGTATTCTACTGTTCATTCATTATAGTCCGTAAAGAATTACGTGACCTTTTGTCTTGTGGCGTCTGTGCGATCCTGGAACTTTTGAGGTGTTAGTAGTGAACACAACAACACCAGTAGAAAGCCTGCACACAGGTAATAATGCTACTGTCATCAGACCTACTCAAGTACTCACCAGCACTGGATCATCATCTCATACATGTTCAGCGGACAGCCAGCTGGTGGTGACAGCCTGTAACCGTTCTTCACTTTCTCGAAAGTCTGCAAACAGAATACACCATAGTAAAATGAAGAAAATGAGTCAGCGAGTCTGGAGCAGTGACTAAAAACACCCGGTTAATTCTTTAGCTGCATTGCTGGCCAGATGATAATCAACGTGGTTAGCTCAAAAGATGTTTTAACTAAACCATGAATGTAGCTGATCTGTATCCCATATACTTTTGGACACGTGTAACCTTCCTTACAATTATAGACAGGACCAACCAGCGTGGCTCTCCCGTACAAGGCCAAGAATATCATCATGCAGCGTGCCTTGCCGCTTCGTGTACTTGCAGGCACGCTCAGACACTTCTACAGTGCCGCTCAATGAAATCTAGTCACGTCACTCAAGTTTGTGCTTTGCATCATTTCGCAGCCCAGTGTTGGCAGGTCTGGGGCTGCGCAACGCCCGGCGCGTACTTGAGTGACTTGACTGGATTTCATTCAGCACGACTGGTTGATACGCTGTGAGCCAGTCCATGGCCCTTACCTCCTTGTTATCCCACCAGGCGTACGGCTCGGCAGCCAGCGACCAGATCTCGTACAGGAGGATGCCGTAGCTCCAGACGTCGCTGGCACTCGAGTACTTGCGGAAGAAGATCGCCTGGTCACGCAGCACACAAGTACACAACACCGGAATGCGATTCACAACTAGCCTGCACACACATCTCATCTCAACGATATCAGTTCATGTACATCCTCTGCCAAGAAGTGATTCCCCTAGCTTGTAGTGGTTGGAAATCGGCTTTTGATGACTTCAAGAACCCAAGAAGGAAAATATACCAACTTCTGCTGGGATCTACTTGAAGTGATAATTTCAACTACTGTACCTGAAGCTACTGAAGTGATATTCCACCGAATTTACACTTCATCAAGACTGAAAAAGCCATGCAAGTGTCCACCAACCAGATTGACCGATATTTTCAAACAAGATCCGAAGAGCACTGGTACTTGAGGCCTTTGTCTTTGCGAAGTACAGTTATGATCGGAAACTTTCCGCCCACAGGAGCTCAACAGGAGCTCAAATCTGAGTAACGTTATGGGAACTGATATTATTGCTATGGATGAATCAGCTACATTGTGTTACGACATCAGTTGGCGGGTACTCCTAGGAGCGCCGTACGTGTTGTATTAGACTATTTTGATCAGCACCAGCGGCAACGTCTTTGAGCTGACAGCAGATTACTGATTGACATTGCGCTCAGAAAAGAGCAATGGAAACCTACCTCTGGTGCTGTCCATTTGATTGGTACCCTGCCTCCTTGAGACACGTAGTAGGAGTTATTACCACCATCAAGATCACGTGCAAGTCCAAAATCACCAACCTACGCAATAAAGAAGCCAATGTGCAAGTGGGAGATAATCGTGAGAAGCGCGAGACAAAGTGCAGTGGTTTGGCAACGTCTACTTTTCGTCAGCCAATACGGTATCTCATATGGAATACAGTTTCACAACGCAACGTCTGAATGGTTAGAAAGAAGTGCCCCCTTGCACACATGCACACACACACACACACACACACACTCTGCTATAGTCGCAACACCCAGTGCATCAACCGTGGGAGCAGCAACGTGACATGTCGTGGTGAACGTGTCGCCAACATTCTCCTTGCCTGTTCAGCGAAACATCTCAAACCTGACCTCGAGTCGCAGTTTCGTTGCAACCACTGTGAAGGCTGTCATTGTAAGACCTCTCAGCATGCATACGCATGTGTGCCATGATGACGCACCGGATGCGTCGAACATCACATATAATCCACATGCACCTGATGCTTGCACAT
>NC_088646.1:11224246-11234746 GCF_964019385.1 Sycon ciliatum
GAGTGTAGAACTCACCTCCTCTGCCTGAGGTGAAGGTCACTCGAATGGCATACTCCACTGGGGAGCTGCACCTAGAACTCTCAAACTTGTAGGCGTTTGATGATGTCGGAGGATAGATGGCTTTCAAATCTGATAGAGTCTTCGTAGGTTCAGCACAGAAGCCTCCTTCACCATCACTGAGTCTGATTCTGCCGAGGGCTGAGGTCAGGCTGCTCTTTTCAAAGAGGAATGTGTCACCTTCGTTGAAGGAAAGGTTTTTGGCTGCCATTCCATCAGGTATTCGTCCCACCGATTCCCCAGGCGCGTCAAACAAGAGAACGACGGAGTCCCTGATGGAAACATAGAGTGCACTGTCTGGCGCTACGTTACGCATCACCCGTACGATGGACAGTGTATAAATGGCCGGGCTACTAACGTACGCAACCCATTCTGACACTGTTCCATTGCAAGGGAATCTCATGCCGCTTGCCAAGACAACCTTATTGCGTTCGTTGACATTGAGCTGTGTTCTTGTGTCGTGGCCGATCCAGTCACACGCTGCTGGAAGGCCGTAGTCACTCCCTGCTGGTAGTCTTGATGCTAAACACACACAAGCATAGACATACACACATACGTGCACACACCCACACAAAACACACACACACACATCATACACAGATACACACGCAGAGTACACACAGCACGCACAGCACACAAAGGAGAGTAGTCTTAATTTTGGCAAGATGCATCAGTGGCACTGCTGGTCCCATCAGGTAGATTACTGTTAGACTATGGGTAGACGCCATATCTTTCGCTGCGCCACGTGTAGGAATTAGCCGAACCTTCCTCGTACATGTACTTACGATTCCAGCATGTGTTGTCAAAGGAGATGTCATCAATAGCTACATCAACAGGGGACAAGCGCACGGCAATGTCAGCCATGTAGACAATCTGAGCAAAAGCAACAACACAAGAGCAAAATGATCAGGTCAGGCATGCTTCAGCGTAATATACACGCAAAATACTATTGTTCCATCCGAGACATCTTCAGCTTCAGTGAAACACGCTCAACCAGATGAACACCACCGAAATTATGGTGTTCGCACACCTCTCCGTCTTAGGCCCGCTTCTTAAGTAATTTGAAGTACCAAAATGTACCGCAAGAGCGCACCACTTTTCGTGGTTGTGTTTCGGAGGCAGTGTCCTGTCTGTAGGTATTACGACACATACTTTGTACACACACACATTGCTCTTTGTGCAGTCAATCCGTACCCAGTTTATTTGAAGTACCTTCGAGCAAATGCGAGCTTCATACACAAGAACATGCTAAGTGTAACCTTAGTAGCTAAGGTTCTCACACCGTACTAATCTCTGGCTGCAAAGTCAATGCAGGGCGCTTTCGCGAGACGGGGCTCTCGAGGTACTCAACAGTATTTACAAACGACAACGAAACTAACCCTGAACTCTGACATGGAATTCACAGGCAGGACGAGCTTCGTCCAGGTCTGTGCAGCTGGCAATGAAGTGCTGTTCCATAGCAACTGTCGGCCAGGACCATTGACCCTCTCAAGCCACACTGTCAGCACATTCGCACCAACTTGATACCACAGTGTCATCTGGCATTTAGATGTTGGCCGCAGCACGGGCGAGGTGAAGAACGTCGTCTTACCCTTATTCACCACACTGTCAACGTTGAGGAAATGCCCTATAGCAAAGAACACAGTGTTAGATCAGAGCACAAACACAGATAGAGAAGGTGCTGGCACGACCGGCTGCTGTCACACAGTTCGTTCATGGAAGTAGTGCCATATGAATGCCGTAAAAGTAGCTGTTACAATTCCTGTACATATGTATCTAAAGCTCTAGCTTGACCGATGATAACGGCGAAGGATCTCTTCAAGCATGAGTGAAGTTTACTCCTCTCTGACATGTTCTCCCTTCGCCGTGAATTCGCCGTCACACAGATAGAGGCGCCCGAGGCCAAGTCAATAATTCCATTTATTTACCCATTGTGCAAACTCAAGCTGGATACAAATCTCTTTCATTCCTTGGTGCTGACCGCTTTAATAATGCGCTGCCCAAATCCCTTCGAGCTAATCATAGCCCCAATTCATTTTGCCAGGAACCTACACATTCATTCATCTTGGGCACCCTGTAAGAAGACCTTACGAGTGGGGTCTGTTGGGAATGCCCAAGTAAAATAATAAAATACAATACAAAAAATGCAAAGGACGTACACGCCAGGTATGAATAAAGCGTCTCGTCCAATAGATGGCATGGTACGGTGTATCTGTTAATTAATGTCAGGCACAGGGTGTCCGAAACCATTGAGGCTTTTCAGCGAGTCCTTTCCTTATCGTGTACAACCTGAGTAAGTACAGTCAACTTCGCGTATGACGACACTCGGCGGCGGGGCATCAGAAAAGTGTCCTTATTCGCGAAGTGTCGTTATACCCGAAGTCTCATTATATGTGTCACAGTTGGATGGGACTTTGCTCTGGGCATGAAAATTATGTCGTTATTCGCGAATTGTCGTTATATCCGCAGTCGTTATTCGCGAATTGTCGTTATATCCGCAGTCGTTATTAGCCAAGTTGACCGTACAGTAAACCTGGCCTAACCGGACAACGCCCTTGGCCTTGGTGCAGCGGAAACTGTCCGGATATGACAGGATTCCGCTTGATCCAGGGATGCACGTTCGATCTGCAGCACTTTGGTGCGTGAGAATTTGTCAGATCAATACAGGAGTCTGCTTGGTACAGGGTCCGGCAAACACAGGCTTTACACTTCGACAGTACATTAGAATGTCAGTGTGTCACTAACCGGGTTGAATGTTCTCCAGGGTATTGTCCTCCGCTGGTCTACTTGAGCTTCTTGACGTACCGGCTAAGGAGTAGTTCCAGCGGCCCATGGTAGAGTTACCCTGGTTGATCATATAGCCTTGCAAGCCGCATTCAAAGTCGGCCTTCAACGGGGTGTACGCTGTTCAACAGTACAACACAGGGTGCACAATGCTTCTATAGTAATTCTACCCATTCGCCATATGATTCAGAAAGGCTGCCGAAACTGGTATTCCCATGTGAAAACCGGCATATTTGCTCCTCCATTACCATCGATATGTTCCGAGTACTCAGATGAAGAGCATCAGCTTAAACAATGCAATGGAACAGGTACCTACCTTGTTCTTCATTTAAACTTCATACAGTCAACTGACATAACGCACACACAGAGTCATGGTACAGCGAACACAAGTGTGAAGCACAACACGACATACAACTCGTACGTGTCTCCCTAGTGCCTACCTTGACAACATGATGAGGAGAACCGGATATCATCCACTGTAGCAAATCCAACACTGTCGTTAGGGACTAGATGGGACTGGAACAGTAGCTACACACACACACACACACACACACACACACACAAACACACAAACACACACACACACACACGCACGCATGCATGCATATGCACACGTACAGAAAAATCACGAAACACATAACACACAAATATAGAGATGAGGGTGCAGAATTTCGACACAGTGAACCATCTCGGATACTAAAATACACCAATTTATTAGAATGCATATACATGCAGTTGCATACATTTATGAAGAGGTTATTTTCACACGGAGCGGGTTTGTTCTTTCTCAGTATCTGGCTATCAGTTTGCACTATAGGTCGCACTATAAGCTCAAGCATGCAGGCGTAGGGTTGCTAGCACTGATGTCATCTGATAGAACAAACAAGCAATCCAATCATTCAATAATCCCGGATAAACAAAGTGACAAAACAAAAAGATGGCCTGCCAGCCAAGTGCCTCGTGTCCTTACCTTGAACTTAGTCAGACCTGCGGGTACAGGTACGCTCCTCATTACCCACATACTGGGGGTGTCGGTGGTAATGGTTGCCGCCGTATGTCTTGTGCCATCACTACTGATGAAGTGGACCACAAGCGCATCTGCAGCAAAGCGCGTCTTGAGCTGGTAGTGGAAGGACACACTGCAAGCGTTTGTTTGGTCAATGGTGTACTCGGGCGACTGCAAGAGCACCGAAATGTTGCTGCCAATGGCAGGATCACCGAACCTTGTAGCGGCAAAGTAGAAACCTGTGAACAGAAACATTGTACTACTTGTCAGTAACTGATGATTGCTGGTCCTCTTATTAACCTTTCCCTGTAACTACTTCAAAGTATAAGTCGCTTGCTCAGTTGCACCGCACGGTATTCACAACTACATGTGCATGTAACTGCAGAGCGTATAATGTCATGGGATACCAAACTTGCCCCAGTCACCACCAACAAATCCTTGAAGCCATTGAATTAAAAAAAAAAAGAAGCTAAAATGCAATGACATGTGATAACGGAATCCGCACTGCTCAACATGGCTCCATTATACTCTCCCTAAAACAGAGAGGGGGTGAGAAGATGATTGAACTGCCAAATATAGATGTATATGAACAGTTTGTCGTTGTCAGGTTAGTTGCCAGGCTTGCATGTGAGCGCGTAGCCTCTCCTTACCGATTTCATTTCCCAGAGTGTGGTCATGTGGATCCGAATCGCCTGCGAGATCATTCACGATGAGGGCCGCTTGCTGCCTCACCCACGTTGTCAAATGACCGACTCTTACCGGCGAGGCCGACGTCTGCCAATCGTACCCTGAGCTTTTTGCCAGATTCCTGGACCACAGGCAATTCTCAAAGTCAACTGTGGGAGGAATGTTGCAGCCTAGAAGCAGCACAACAATATGGAAAGATATATATCATACCTAACGGTTTATGCGTGTTCGATTTAGTCTGAGGAGCACAATTACTTTGAAGTACTAAACAGAAAAAGGAGAGCACACACGCACACACATACTACAAGTACACGCACACATGTGTGCAAAACACCCGTGCACGCATGCATGTGCATACACACACACAGCGCACGCATACACACGCACGCAAGGCCACATGGAATGCCAAAGACAGTGGTAGCCAATCACCCTACATACTGCACATATATTATGTACATGTAGAGGATAGCCAAATGTATGATATTTCCTAACTGTACAGTCATTTATGATTATGGAATGGGTTTTTTGTGTGATTGTGTGTGTGTGTGTTTGTGCATCAGTAGTCATGACAGCAGCCAGCGTCACTGCAAGCCCTGTCAGTAGTCTGGTGGTGTGTATGTGTGCCAGTGGCAGCTATGCATACATGCTGGGAAATAGTCCTATACACGCATCTCCCTTCTCCTTGGCCAATTTCAAATTTCTTCGATAGATGCGTACTTGGCGTATACATCTACCCCTCAAGTTTCAATTCCATAGTGAAATTGACAATTGCCAACGAATCAAATACAAATCTGCTGATTAGATATTCCAGAGCTCTGACTGGCCGCACTTCATGTGCAGAGTGCGTGGCCAGTTCAAAATGGTTGTGATACCCAAGTACACAAGTGCGACGGTCTACCCCTGACATTGTGCAGCAAGACACTGACAGTCAGACTGGAGCTAAATACAGTCATGTACTATGACTTAGTAAGATTACAGTGGTCAGTGTATCTCATGCTGCTGAAGACAAGTGCTAAACACAATCATACAGTACAAGACTCATCATGCTACCACTGTGTACCATGGTGCCGTACTGGTAGTGGCAGGGCATCACAGACTTGCTAGCCTGTCACTGGCTTACACTACCCACTGCTAACAGGAACATGATGCTGATTGGGATGACAATGTGATTGTGACTTTCCAGTAATACTCTAGCAGGGTGGCTTGGTTTCAGACAGATACACTGCTATTACTACACACACGCACAGTCATATTGACCATTGCCTAAAAACCTCAGTCCTCCTGAAGCAGTGCGTAGAGAAAAGTGCAAGGTCAGTGCACGGTGTAACCTGTAACTCATCAGAGAACATCATTCTTCACACATCCACACCTATTACTAGTCCCCTCTACAATTTCTCCAGTATAACACAGACATACATGTAGCTGCTGCTACTGCCAGTCCACCCCAGCACCGACTGTTCCACATTCACCGTCCTGACCAATGAGGCATGGAAGTCTGGCTCATGCGTAAAACTGAGGTGTTTCAGTGACAAACAATAACAATATGAGCCACGCCATGCAACACTGTAGGTCACCCCGCGCCAAACTGCTGATCAGAGGTGATATCATTGTCCACCACCAGTCTATACTCCATGGTGCCACGTCATCCTCGGAAACAACGTGCACATCACCAGTGGCACGTGAAGCGCTGTTGTGCTATGGCGTTACAGGCTTGCGGTGCACGGCCGACGTATTGTTACCGACACGGCGTGGCATACGGCACCGTGGATAGATGATGCGTGCACGACGTTTTCCTATTCCGACGCCGTACTTGTGTCACAGCTGCTACATGTGTTTGCAGTGCTACTGTTAGTATATTAGTGTCGTTACAGACTTGAGGTGAGACACGACACATGTTGACAAAGATGCTTTCCTTCGCAAATCATCCAATAATAATCATTTTGTAAATTGTGCACCATCTCATCATCCCCACTACAACCATCACTACGGAGTTGTGTACAATCATGGACTTCAAGTAGCTTAGTCCACTGCAGGCTGAAAGATGCTGCAAGGACCATGTAATAATTATTGTTACTTCTAATATGATAATTATTGTTGCAAAGCATGCCTGTTTTGATTCCCGCTATAAATAAAGTACACAACAACGTTACAACAAAAAGCCCAGTGACAGCACACCGCCCAGCTGAAACGTAGTCTGGTTACTGTGTCTGTGTCCTATCACCTCATGCTCAACTCGCAAAGATGACTGGCACGGATTCGTGGCCGGTAATCATGGTAATGCATGCCACTGGAAATATTCGTTCAGCAGCGCCGCGCTTGGGACAGCAACTGAACAAGTGAACAAACTGCGGTAACTATCATGAACTGGTAGACTACATCGATTTTAGCCTGCATACTGAATGACCTGAATACAAAAGTTCAATATCGTACCGACCCCGGTCCATTTCCTGTCTCCATAACAAACGCACTGATGCCAAACCAAGCGCGCTGCTAACACAATGCAATGTCGCGTTGCATGCCAGCTGCCGTTCTACCCGAAAAGTGAAGACAAGAGCGATAACCAAACTTCTCCCCCGTCAAGGCGAAGCAGTCCAACAGTCGTTGTCAGGACTTTATCGATAGCAGCCTCAGCAGGAGTTGCTGATAGGAGCACCGCGTTCCAATTGACACATTTGACAGGCCAGCTTGAGGCAGACCTCTCCGCAAAAACCTTCGCCTGTTCAAGCCAAAATCCTCCAGGAATTCACTTTCCTCTCTCGACTCACCAGACCGACGTTTACGTGATGTTGTAATTCATTTCACCTTCCAGCTTCGCACACACACACGCACACTCTAAACCGAGAGTCCGCTGGCACATGATGTCGTCCATTCTCGCTCCAGGAGGACTGTGCCTGTCATCGAGACAGGTAGTTTAGTCTACAGTGCCGTGTTCTTTTGAGAAGAAGTCGCCAACGGTCAGTAGATACTGACAACATGTACAGGGAGCGACTACAAATACATGTACACGACAAAATGTAGATAGCTAGCTCTCCACATACTCGACTCCATTATTACATGTGTCACACTCTGCGCCACCGTCGACTGCTACCACGAAATACGAACTGAAATTCCCGAACTCAGATCCTATCTTCAAGCACATACACGAACGGCCTACCGATCGCTTCCTCCGGTCTAGTCTGACGACCAGAGCGAGAAGACTCCGAACGATCCGCGCGGGAAGGTAACCTCTCTCCACAACTGAGTCATCCTTCCACTGCCCTACACAAATCGCGCGTTCACGGGGTCACACCATGCCATTACTAATATACCATTACCATTGGCGCTGGCAAATGCAAAAAGTAACACACTGTTCGGAGTGTTCCCAATTATTTACTAGTAATAATCATTATCACGCCTCTGACGACCCGTTCCAAGTACGATGTGCTTTCAAGCAGGGGACACGATGCTGCAAAGGAACAACTCTAGAGGAACATGAACAAGCCCTTTGATGATACTCATCGAGCGCCTAACGATACTTGATAACACTGACAAGCTAGAAGGAAAGTGTTACATAAAATACTACTCGTACAAGAGTTCACAACGAGATTCCGCTGCATGCGGCACTACGCTACATGAACAGCATGCGAAAGACGATTACAGAAACTAGGAAGCCAGCAAAGATAAGTAGTTCATTTCACACGAGGCTCTTCTCACCTTGACCGAGCGCTTGATGAGCAGCATTCCAGGCAACACTAAGAAGTACTACAAGAGCTGCAGATGGCCGGATTGCCATTTTCCAAGGCCGCTTTTGCTGACAATAGAACAGCTTGACAACTCTCCAAAACTCTCAAAAGCTCCACAAGTGGCCCAGCATAAATAGTAGGTCAACGTGGGATCTCCTTACATGCGCCAGTGTCTTCTTATTCGGCTGCAACTAGCACTAAAATAATACTGCATGTGGCAGCGGCAGCGAGTAGCAGAGCTTGCCGGGAATTTAGTCGCCGCGCTGAGCTGGGGGGCATTGAATGAACCCTAGACACTCTCCACGCTTCGGAGTTGTTCTTCGTTTTCTCGCCAGAGTCAAGACCCAAATTTATTCTATCAAATGTCCTTCCTGATGGCCAGCAACAGCTAAGCAGCAGGCGCTATCACCCTCTCGCTGGCATAGTTTCCAAACTATCTTGGAATTGAAGCACACTCGGAGGCAGGAAGTGGCTGAATAATAATAGGTTTGATACAGTCGACCAAAGGGATGTTCCAGAAATGCTCACCAGCCTAGCCTGCTACTACTACTAGTACTAGTACTGAATCTACGCAAAACTGTCGATATTTCTAGGCGATCGGGGGTGTAGATTATTGACTAGTTCGCAGCTCGAGTCGTGACTCGTGGTGATACTGACAGATCAGCTACATAACATGTACAGACTCAGTGTATGATGTAGATCTACGCTGGCTCGACTACGCGTCACCTCTGACTCTGCAACTGAGTCTCTTGCACTTGCAGTCACAGATCAATGACAAGCTAGCTTTCAGTGGTTGGATTATGTGCATGCGTGTATTTATGTGCACACATGCTGAATCTTTGCCAGTTACTGTTGCCGTGTTGGCGAGTTCGACAAAATGACAGCTCGGCTCCCACCTTTATGGCTGTACGGCACTGGGGCTTACCCAAGTCCACATGTCCAAGTCCTGACAGTTTTTGTCGTCCGTCGCCAGTGCAGGGTCTGTACCGGTATGGGTACTACTACTAGTGCCGTGGTGAGGATTGGTGAAGCTTACTCCGCGTGTGTCCGGCCAGCGCAATGCACTGCAACCGCTAGCACTACAAAATGACAGACATACACAGACTCAGTGCAGTGCACAGTGCACAGTGCATTATTTTTGTACCTGGGCTATTGTTGCAACAGTTACATGATGTAACATTGTCATTATGTAAGTGCTATGTGCCACAACTCAAACTAGTAATACCGTAGTACTGTAGTAGATCTATCATTCTTTTTTCTTGCTTCTATTTTCATCCATGCACACTTCACATCTTTTCAAAGCATTCGTCTACATTGAGTTGAAAATATTATTTTTATTATCATTAAATTCTTGATAGGGCATCCCCACAGGCCTAAGGAAACTTTTACACAACCTTGTTACATTTGCCTTGAGTTTCTTTGGATTAGACTTTTTTCAAATTTTCATTTTGATTTCATCGTCGAGTTTCATCCCTTGTATCTTTGGTTTTCTTCCTTCTTTCCATGTATTGTTTGAATAAACCCGTTTTGAGTAGTAGATCTACTATCTGGCACGCCCGGATTCACAGACTGATATGTCGACAATCTGTAACTGTAAATCCGAGTTTTTCCTTTTCATCTTTTTCTGGGTTTGCAATAATTTTGGATTGCATTTTCATCTATTATGTTCCTTTTGACTTCCCTGTGACCGAAAAAGAGGCATGTACTTGTACGTACGTGTAGTACTAGTACTGTAGTAGTCTACAGTCTGTAGATCTCTACTACATGTATACATGACTGTAGTAGATCTACCGACGGCTTTGCTACACCGTGCACTGACTGTCAGTGCTGCCTGTAGTCCATGATAGTCTGTCTACACAACACAGCGCCGTCTGATCCAACTGAGTGTCTGTCACTGTCAGTGCACGCCGAGCCTTGCCTGGATCCATGGTCCATAGACATAGTGACTTCGGCCTAGCCGGAAACGTCAACGGTGGCCATCGTCACAGTCATAATGTACTATTGCTTGTTCAAGTCACTCAGCCAACTAACAAGTTACCCACTTTGTACACGCACGCTTGTACTCTTCTGGTTGTAGTCGTGTCGAGTCTCAGTGGCCTCCTGTCGAGTCAGCTGGTACAGCATGATACCTTTCAAAGTTTGGCTATGTCAGCACATGCACTTGGCGTGCACGAGCATGATCTACGCCATTGGCCCAAACGGGCCAAAGGCCAATACTAGTGAGTGCTACACTACAGTCGTGTA
>NC_088646.1:11234946-11284946 GCF_964019385.1 Sycon ciliatum
CCTGGCCGTTTCACACATCCGCACGGAAAGACACATACCGGTAGCCATTGAATGCAGCCTCAGTTGCAGGAGTGAGTCGAGTGTGTGTCAGTACACTACATGTAGTACGTAGTGCAACTCACACGGCTAGGCTACTGGCATGCCATAACATACTACAGCTTTAACCCTTTGTGGGTCTTACTCAATGTATGTGAGGGGTGGTCACGCAAACACGCGTACAAACAACGAGCCATAACTCAAGTTCCGTGAGTTGTAGGTATGGGTAAACTATATATTTTCAAAATCTGTATGCCTGGACGCGTCCAGAAAACACAAATATGACTATGTCCAGGCAAGGATATGACCCGTGGTAGCCCTTCAAGTTGAGAGAAAATACAATTGCGAACAAAAAAGCACAAAAATCACAGCACGAAGTGGATACCAAGTTCGTGATGGAGCTGAAGTCCCATGATAAACAATCAGGTAAGCGCTACGTCTTGGTGAAGAATATATGCTCCTAATTCCGTCCTTGAACTCCAATACCTCGCCATCGGCGATGCACCAGCAGCAACAGTTCCACAATATCACAATTTTGGTTCGTTCACCTCAGCGCCGCTCGCGTCAGATTCACTCTCGCTCAGATGAGTACTCAGGCGCGATGTCACGCGTGCCGTGATTCTCACGGCCAGGCGAATCAGCTGATCGCACCTGACAAGTCCCTGTAAGAGTTGCTGTTGCTGTGCTTCCTCGCTGGTTGGTAAATTTGCCATGATTTCTTCATTCGGGGACGATTTATTTGAGCTAGGAGGACTCAACGGAGCTCTCTTCTCACGACATTACACTGGAAATCCTCCAGGGCCATCCAGCCTAGACTGGTGCCGTCAGTGTCCTCAGAAAGCTTTTGTGACACGGCTTCAAGAGATGCACTCCCATTCTCGAAATGCGCGCATGGCGGATGGTCGTCTTTTCCAATTTCACCAGACTTCAGTCGATCGATACTGCAAAAATTTGTATGGTAAGTATGGTTGTTTTTTACACCGTTGGAAAACCTGGGCCCTCAGCTACGAGTGGAGCACCATTTTAGTTGTCTCCTAGCAACAAAACTCACAGAAAATGCGATTTTACTGTAAGGGTCACATACGACCCTTACGCTTATGTGAGACCCATAAAGGGTTAATAGTACAAGTGCAGTGACACAGCAGTAACGAGTGAGTTGACAGCACGCGAGAGCCGCGGACCTGATGCCATGTCAGCGCATCGCCAGTTTTCCCGCAGTTACATGTACATGTATCATGGTTATCGCGCGCTGCTGCTTCAGTGATTCAAGGCTACATGGTCTGTTGCGGGCGGCCAAGCCCAGTCGTAGTCCGCTTCATCAGTTTGCCAGAAGGGCCGCCAATGCTCGCAAACTGCATGTGAGTGATTTGCGAATTGACAGTTAGAATTCTCACCCCTCTCTTCGGGGATGTTTGATCAAGCTGGCGATAGCCCTCCCACCCTGCTTCAACTCAGCATCCTCTCCCTCGCCTTGGGTAATTCCCGAACAGGTAGGTGAAGAAATCTGGGATGTCGCTACCCAAATCTCCTGTTCGCCCTCGCTATGTCACAGCGTGTGTTGATGATCTTGGCGTCATCATGGTATTTCATGTCATATAATTATCAAAGTGAAGAAGAATGCCGAGCATCGCACTCGTACTCGTAGTCATATCACTACACAGTACACTCTCCAATCTGCACTGACACGTTTCCTGCACAGCTACAACTACAAAATATAAGTCCGTACAACGCTGTGCTGCCTACTAAGTGTTCTGAACTGTTGCTTCCAAATCCAAGTTCCAACTCTCATCGTTGAGTAAGTAGAAAATAACAATACTCAATAGCGCCATGCTGCGAGGTAGGCCTGTCACTGTACATGGCAGACACGACTCTGCAGTCTTGTCCTTTGTCAAGGCTTTGAGTCTTGTGCTGTCTTGATTGAACTACTTACTAAGTTACTTGTTGGCATCATGGACATTGGTGCTATGCATACCCCAGGCGAATGGCATTCCTGCCCAATTATCATTATGCCCCATGTAATGTGCGTGTGGGGCTGCCTGGGAAGAATAGTGAATCACAAGGGTGACTGCGAAATCGCACGTCAGTCAGGCGGTATGATCCAGTTCGAACGTTCATTATTAGCATGTATACTTCTACTTGACAATAACATACAGTCATTATCAACGTACTAAAATAGCTATGAATTAACGCCTATGGTGGCCGGTGGCCTCACATTCTCCTTGCAATAATTGCATTTTAATATAATTATATAATTGATCTGCCCACGTTATTTCAATAATAGGAACGTCGTGCGATTGCAGTAAATGACTTGTGTTGTTGACGTCGCCCGCTGTGCATTGTGTACAGAGCTGGTGTGATACTTTGACTTTGACGGCTGGTACACGTACCTGTACATGCCCTAGGTCCTTTTTAGTCTTTGTAATACTAGTTTTTGGAAGCCCCGAGGAGGCTCGTAGCCACAGGACTGGATCATGGAGCTCACCGAGTTTACTTACTCCCAGGTCTCACTCTCTTAGAAAGCTGGTAATCATTATGTGTTCGTTACGCTGTGTCCTTATCACTTATAAAGACGCTAATGACTTTATACCCCCACCGTTAGGCGCTGCATCTGCTGCTAGGGTTTACCGGGTGTTAGCGGCCGTCGTGAGTTCCCTTCAGGAACGTGGAACGGACACGATAATTTTTTAATATTTTTTTAATGACTTTTGTGACTTTATGTAGGCAGGCATAGTGGGATGGTCTAAGACGCCCGAGACGCAAGCTGCGAAGTTTAGTGTCACTGTTGGCAACGCATTTGCATCTCTAAGTCAGGATGTGGATAATATATCTGTGCAATGACTGGAAGAAGATTAGGCAACGACCCTGCTGCTCATGAACTGAATATGCAAACGCAAACTCCAACAATTCGAATTTTACTGCTGAACATTAGGAGCCTGAGGAACAAAGTTGGAGAGCTGGCATGGCTTGCCGACCTTCACAGTCCTGACATCATCTGTGTCAACGAGACCTGGCTAGACGACACCGTGTCTGATGGAGAGATAGCTTTGGATGGCTTCAACATACTGCGCTCAGACAGAAAAGATCAGGCCGGTGGAGGAGTCTGCCTGTACTCCAAGGCATCCCTCCTGGTCAAGCCAAGAATGGACCTCACAGAATCGGCAATTGAGAGCTGCTGGGGAGAAATCCATTGCCAATCTGGAACTTGTTTGATAGGAACCATTTATCGACCTCCATCTGAGCCAGTTCGATACTGGGACTGCCTGGACGACCATCTCCATTCAGCTATAATGCCCGGGAAGAACGTGATTATTTGTGGCGACATCAACATAAACACCAACCCAACAGCACCTCCAGATCCACAGCTTCATTATCTATCTGACCTCGTGGCCAGCTACAGTTTATATCCCGGAGTTCACCAGCCGACTCGGTTCTCAGCAAACTCTGCACCAACCACACTGGATCAATTTTACAATACATTCGACCCTCTAAATATGGCTACTGTTATCCCCATCGCGTTCAGTGACCATGCAGCAGTTCTCAGTGAATTTCAACTCAGCCCAGTAAGAAGTACTGTAACTTCTGGGCTACGGCGACACTACCGAAACATAAATCATGACCAGTTCAAGGCAGATTTGGTCCAACAGGATTTTTGTGAAATTGACGGAAGCCCAACTGTCATGTGGACTGAGTGGGCCAGCCGCTTTCTACAAGTGTTAGACAGACATGCTCCTCTTGCACCAAGCCCTCGACGCAAGAAAAAATCAGTACCATGGATGAACCGCCAGTTATTACACCTCTTGACCAAGCGCAACCGGCTCCATAGGAGGTGGCTTAGTGATGGAACAGAACATTCCCACTCAGCTTTCAAGGCTGCCAGGCGGGAAGCTACCAGCTATAATAGGCAACAGAGAGAGACCTACTACCAATCCAAGTTTCGAGCTGCGTCTGGCAATACCAAACAGACATGGCACACGATCAAAGAATTGAGTGGTAAACATCGACAATCTCAGCCACCTCAATGTTCTGTTGATGCCATCCGAAACACCTTTGCAGAGATAGTAGAGGACGCCAGCCGCCCAGTGCATCTCTCATTTCCCTACGGGCCCGCCTCAAGCACTGATCTGACAGCCTTTGCGCCAGTGTCTATTGCCAGAGTGAGGAAGCTCCTCGAACGTTTAAATCCGGCCAAGTCCAGCGGTGATGATGACATTTCTGCAGCCCTTCTCCGCGCACATGCAGACGTACTGGCGCCATCCCTGACTTTGATCTTTAACAAGTCCCTGAGAGAGGGCATATTTCCTGCCCAGATGAAAAGTGCTAGGATATCGCCACTCTTCAAAGGCGGAGATCCGAGCATGCCAAAGAATCATCGACCAGTGTCCTTGTTATCGATTGCATCCAAAGTGTTGGAAAGGATAGTCCACGAGCAACTCACACGATATCTAGTTCAGAGCAATTTATTCCCGCCAACTCAATTCGGCTACAGATCCCACCACTCTACATCCGACGCACTAGTGCTAGCTGTGGAAGGTATCTGTGAGGCCCGCATGAACAGACTCAACACAGGTGTAGCCTTTGTTGATATGTCAAAGGCATTCGATAAAGTGAAACATCAAACTCTTGTGCAAGATCTGTTCGAACTTGGCATCTGCGACACGGCACTCTGTTGGCTGGTGGATTACCTCTCTGATAGAGAACAGTACGTTCAGGTTGGCCAGACTAGAAGTCTCCCGTACACCAGTTACTCAGGTGTCCCCCAGGGGTCGGTACTGGGCCCACTGCTATTTATTGTCTATGCCCGCGGCATAGCAGAAGAACTATCACCGTTTAATGTGGGAGCAATCCAGTTTGCTGATGACATCTCTATACGATGTAGCAGGGAGTCTGCGGAAGCTGTTTCTGCACACCTTTCAGCTGCTGTTCAGCACCTGGCCACCTGGCTGAAGGGCCGTGGTTTAATTCTTAATGAAAGAAAGACACAGATATTGCCTATTCCCCCATCCCCATCTCAAGCACTTGAGCTGCATGTCATTTGTAATGGGCAGACGCTGCCTGTTGTGAAAACGGCCAAGTATCTTGGCCTACATTTCGACTCAGACATGAGCTGGAACACCATGACAAGCCATGTTGCACGCCGCGTTGCCGCTAAGATTGGGCTACTAAATCGAAGTGCAGCATGTTTGCCTTTTTCTTGCCGTGTTCAGTTTTTCAGGTCCTTTATACTATCAGAATTTGACTATGCATCTGCTGCCTATGCCCCTTTCTTATCGTCTTATCAGGATAAGCGCCTAAATAGTTTGTTCAAACGTGCGGCTCGCTCGGTGTGCAGGGCAGCCCCTCGCACTCACACGGCTCCCTTACTTGAACGCATGAATGCCCATACCCTCAGCATATACACCCACATGCACATCCTTGTATTCATTTGGCGCTGCCTGAACAAATCTTCAAGTACTCTGTTTGCAAGCTTTTTCACCCGTAGTCCCTCTCTCCGAACACGAGGAGGGAACAGCAAGTTACTCATCATTCCTGTCTCCCCCACTGCATCCTCAGCTAAGCGCATTAGCCATGCTGGAGCTATCCTGTGGAACCAGCTCCCAGACACAGCACGCCTCGAAAGAAAGCGCTCCACTTTCAAATCGCTAAGCCTGGCCTTTCTGTTAGGCAGTACCGTCAACTAGGATGAACTCATCTGCTTCACTACCTCTCTCTCTCTCTCTCTCTCTCTCTCTCTCTCTCTCTCTCTCTCTCTCTCTCTCTCTCTCTCTCTCTCTCTCTCTCTCTCTCTCTCTCTCTCTCTCTCTCTCTCTCTCTCTCTCTCTCTCTCTCTCTCTCTCTCTCTCTCTCTCTCTCTCTCTCTCTCTCTCTCTCTCTCTCTCTCTCTCTCTCTCTCTCTCTCACTCTCACTCACTCACTCACTCACTCCTTTCTTCCCGGTTGCCGTGCTTGTGACTTTTTTTCCCCTGCTGCCGTGCTCATATTAGTTATCTAACTACAGCTGTATCTTCTTCTTGGTTCTGTTGTCCGCTTATTATTATATTTTCTTTTCTCTTATTATCAGTGGGACCATTGTCATTAGGTTTAGGCCTGTTTTGGAACTCCACTTTAAATAAAGCCAAACAACAACAACAACAACAAGACCATGATTGAGAAACAGAGGGTACCAGGTTCAAGTCCTGCTTGGAAGCGGAAGGATTTTTCCAGCCGTGCTGCGACCCACAGTTGGGAACTCGTGGCCTGGCACGAGGGAAACATGGATGCAGTGAATGGGATTTCGGTCTTTGACCACTTTGTGGTGGGTCTGATCTACTCACCTCCCACCGTTTAGGAGCTGCATCTGCGCCTTGATCCAAGAGGGTGGTGGCGTTCCTGCGGATGCGGAAAACTGGGCCTTTGGCCGAGTCTCACGCGAACCGTGAAATTTTTTTTTTTTATGTGACTTAGTCATCCTCACTACTAGTACTCATGGTACTTCAAGTAGGGAGTAGCGGAGTTGTGTTTTGCACGGCTCCCTGCCTCCAAGTGAGGGGTGTCAGCCACAAAGCCTCATTTTGCCCCTCGGCTGTGCAAGTGGTTACTCGGTGATTTAAAAGCTGGCTCAAAAGCGAAGAGCATGCAGTGAAGTTTCTTTTTTCAGCTTGGCGGCTCACAGGCATAATGGCACCGTAAAGTTAGTTAGGGAACACTAACGCCAGTGACAGCGACATTGGTTCCGTGCTTACGACCAACCACACTTGTGTGATGCTCCACAGGAAAACGATGAAAATCTGACAAGTGACAATGGCTGTCGCCTGACGAAGCTGTCCAGCTGCTAGCTAGCAGTGTTTTTGCGACGCCGTGCGGCGACCACACTCCATGGTCGGTGCCTTGCATGAACACCCTCACAATCACATGGCTCATTGGCACAGGCGAGACCTGGGTCGCCAAATGATCAATAGCAAATACCCTCAATCCAGTCTACTTGTAGACAGTTTCAGTCACCCAACCCTAGAACTACTTGTGGCAAGCATTCCTCAATAAAGTCACTTTTCCCAACTCTAGAACTGAACGGCGAACCAACCGGCTTCCTGAGAGAAGTGTTTATTTGCCATGACAAATTGTGTCAAAGAACCGAAGGTACATACATGTACTGGCATGATGGAACAAGCAGGGTAGGACTTGATAATTCGTCTAGGCAAATCTTGCAGCCGAACTATGCATGTGTACAGACAGTGATAACCACACACAAACCGAAAATCAACATGTTCGAATCGTTATCATGTTGGTGCTTGATCGTGGGGGACGCTACAGTACGGTGTCTGTATGTAGCAAGAGTGGATATTTTGCTCCACAAAACCGAGTACAATTCGCAGTTCGCGTGAAACTCGGCTAGAGTAGATATCGAGTTTTCCGCATTCGAAGGAACGCCACCACCCTCAAGGATCAAGGCGCAGATGCAGCTCCTAAAGCGGTGGGAGGTAAATTAATCAGACCCACCACCAACCTTCCAGAGAAGTAGTCAAAGACAGAAAATCCGCTGCATCCATGCTTCCCTAGTGCCAGGCCACGTGCCCCCAATCACCTCTAGCTCTGGGTCGCAGCACGGCTGGTAAAATCCTTCCGCTTCCAAGCAGCACTTTACTTGGCACACGAGTTTATTTCAAAATGTATAATGCTTTGCATGGAGTGGTAAATCGGTCCTTGTGAAGTTAGTTGTGATGTCAGTAATTATAATCATGTCATGTGTACACTGTACATACCGAAGTACAAAAGAACTCAAGTGTCTGAGTGACGCGGTGTTCGTTAGAAGTACAGTATTATTTAAAAACCTGTTTGCCATCACTGGACACTGGACTGACACTGACAGCACCGGAGTAGTGTATCTTGCTGAGACTATTGACATGCGTCAGTACCAGATAATCAATTATCATGATACAAAATAGAGAAGACCAAGGCCGCTGGGTGGCAAGATATTGTCACAACGTTAGTTGTTAGGACAGTCCTTCAGTCATTGACTCATTGTTTGGGTCCAAAGATCAATACATACCGCGCCGTCATGATTACAAGCAGGAAAAAACGTCGTTTACGTCGGACGCCATGTGATAACAGCAGGAAGTAATTTTATCTACATGTACGTGTACTTACAAATGACCAGATGACTGTAGTTTGACTGTTCCCATCAATGGCGACTGGCAATGCAGTCATGTACATTATTGTAGTCACATGTGCTAAAGACTACATGTACAAGTACAAGTCGTTGGTGATTAGGCGGTGGTACATTATAAGTAATTAGTTATAACGTTAGCACTGGGTCTGTAATGACTCTCTGGTCTCTACCTACATGACTGATTGTAACTAAGTACATTGTATAATGCAGCAAGTACAATAATACTGAATCTTCCCCTCGATGCATGAATACATGTACATGTACATGTATGTCAATAAGTTTTTGTAACAATAACTTCTACATTTTTTCATTACACCGCGGGTCCGTGAGTGCATTCTACTACGTGTACGTGTGCATGGCTACGTGAACAATTAGCATGATCGTTACCAGCTTTATAATTATACAATCATGTACATGTACATGTACATGTACATGTACATGTACATGTAACTATTACATGTACTTGTATTGTACTTGAATAAAATTCTATTTTAACTTTCATGGTATCTCAACTTGATTTTTTTCACGTCTACATGACTTTATTTTGCCCGTAAAAGAGGCCGTTACCCCGTAAAAAAAAAAATTACATGTACTTGTTAGTACACCTTACAAATACAAGTGCAACAGCGATAACGACGACGACGACCACTACCACAACAACAATAACAGCAGCAAAAGCAGCAACATACATGTAAATACAAATACAATATACAACAACAACAACAACACAACCTAGTGAAGTGCAAAACTCATGCTAAAATATGCAAGTCCATTGCAGGATCGAATTGGGTGTGATGGGAGTAGCGGATAACGCGTGGCAAATAGTGTAGTGCCAGTGTTCTCTTTTACCATGTTTACCGCCTACCCCTTCGACGTCTGCTGTCGGCAGCCTCCAATCCAGCAGTATGGCGTTGACAGATGGTCACCGAGAAACGCAACGGTGCACAGGTGCTTCTGAACTACTACGGTATTCAAATATGGCCCGGTCGGGAGTGGGCTTTTAGCTGTAGCTTTTTGTGTGACAAACTACAATGTGCGTGTGTGTATTCACTATTCAGCTCTGCGCCGCTGGGTGGATTCAAACTCAAAGGACGCTCCTTCTTATCTGTTTCATTTGGTTCACCGGAACGCGCGTGACTGTCAGAGTAAGTCTGTAGACTGTCAGAGCCTGTACTGTAGTTTACGGTTGTATGATATCATCACCATGATCACTGAGTCCGACCTAGCGGAACGGGCCTGCTCAGTGCTCAGGTAGGTCGCCGAAAAACAATGAAAAACGCCTTGCCATAACCTGATAACCCCCCGCGGACAAATAGACGTCAGAACGTGGGGGGGGGGGGGGGTAGGACACAGGAATAAAATACTACTAGTACTAGACTGACGGACCTACAGTAAGGTGGCCTCAGAAGCTGGATTTCAGGCCGCTGTGCTCCCGCTATGCATAGTGTGTGTCTCTGACTGTACATGCATGTCGACTAATGCTCTCCCTTCCTTTTCCTTTTCCTCGTAAGCCGTAACTGGCGTAATTATAAGTAACAGACACATACATGTACATGCAATTGTTAGATTATCTAATAGTGAGTAATATTGGTTTACCAGTTTTGGATTATATCATACATGTACATGTACATGTATGTACATGACTGTACAAAAATGTAGCCACAGCAACAGCCCACAGGCACAGGGCCACACAGGCCCACAGGCACAGAACATGTAATGAGCTGTACTGGTACTAGTGGTAGCGCTAGCAGCTGAGTGTTCGTACATGTTCTGGTACATGTACAATTGTCATACAGTGGAACTCAGGATCATTGATATCACCTTTACACCAGCACATACATGTATAAGGCGAAATTTGGGTTCAGGTTACATTAAAAAATCCAGATCGGAAAACAACTGTGCGCTATTTTTAAACACGAAATTCTGATAACAAGGCAAAGGGAAACATTCCATTTCCACTACAGACTGTGTACATGTACATGTAGTTGCATGTGCATGTACATCATACATGTACATGCACTAGTACAATCAGTCATGTACTGATGTAGTCTGGTACAAAAAGACGTGCGACTGCGAGTCTAGTGTAGGCTGTGTGACTCGCGCTGACATCAAGATTCCAGGTTTAGTTGTTTTCATTGAAGACTCCAGTGAGTGGGCACACACCCAGTCCTCAGTACAGTCTGCAGAATATCCTTGTTCTTATTGACAGGAGGTTTGGTAAACTCACTAGTATGAGTACACTCCGCATGCTGGATCTGATTTCAACAAAACTAACTACAAGTACAACTGTAAGTTTAACATGTAAGTGTCATAATATATGTACATGTGAACACAGTGTTGGTCAACTCAACAATGTCGTGACGGCTACCATTGACTACTGTCCTAGTATCTAGCTGTTTGTTTCTAGTTCTACCCACGCTGCACCTAACTGCGCTGCGTAGGGTGTATGTGCAGAATTCTGCTGGACTTGTAGTTGTAGGTAACATACAAGACTCATAATGATAATAACAACTTTTAGAACAAGACTACTGTCGTCCATGGTGTAGATCTACTGAGTACCAGGTGTACATGACATAATCTCTTGCATGATCAGCACTGCAGTCAGAGTGGATCGGCTGCACTTGACTTGAGACGTTTAGTTGAGCTAGGCCAAAAATAGCTAGCTCACGTGGCCCCTACTACTACTACTAGCAAGAGTACAATCATAATGGTGTTACGTACTTGTGTAGGCCCTAGACCAGTGTGTGGGAAAGTCGGGACGACATGCTCCCTCCCTATTTTTACTGTAGTACTGCGCGGGCGGCGTGTACGCCTGTGACTATCGTCGATGCACAGATGAAACAGAAAGGGACCGATGTGATGCCGATAGAAGGTGTGGGCGAGCCAGAGTGTGACCGTGAGGGAGTGCCAACCAGTGCAGTTCTACGTGCATGTATTATGATTGTATGACTATCAAAGGATTTTAGGTTCGAACCTGCTGTGATACGTAAAGTCATCCGCCCTCCCCACTACCAGACTACAGTGGCACTGCAGACAGCAGACTGAGCCGCGAATCACCACTACTACTACATAATCATTGTATTATTTTGTAGTACTGGCACTAGTCACTACACCAGGATGATCAGGATTAGTCCAGAGCTACATGTATGCCCTACCATTGCTGGTATGAACTAGTTCAGTAGCTGCTGTACTGTCTGTACTGGCTGTGGACCTACATGTACTATCTACAGGATACAGCCCCATAATGGCATTCACTTTACAATGCTAGCGGTACAAGTCAAGGGCTTGAGTCTGTGGGGACTGCCCTACTAAAGTACTATTAAAATATGAATAAAAATAATAATATCTTGACTAGTTTGAGGGAAAGACACAAACGGGAAAAGTCTGAAGAAAAAGTTGACTGTCACCACCAGGACTCGAACCAGAGACCCTCACTTGTAGCTAGCGATGCTCTAACCACTGAGCCATGGTGTAGTCGTCATCCCAGCAGAGACCGTTCAACATTTTCTTCAGACTTCGTAACTCACACTTCCTGTGAATCCACACAGGCGGGTGGGACAATAGTAATAATAATAACAACAAGGCCGGACCTTACTACTGATGCCACCACCCTACAATATTCAGCACCAATGACATTGCCAGGCTCTGGAGCGTGTGGAACTGTGGCATTTGTACTTGTACTTTTGAAGTAGTGTAATAGGTCGCCGAGTGGTATCAGGAGGCACACACAAGAAGACTGGTTAATATTATGTTCTTCGGCTCAATCTGCCTGAAGTTATGTATACAACTGCTCCGGCTCAATCTGCCTGGAGGGACTCTGAAAGTAATACAACTGCTCCGGCTCAATCTGCCAGGAGAGACTCTGAAAGGAATATGACTGTTCTCAAGAAATGAGTAAAGCATGGCAGCTTTTATAGGGCGAAAAGGAAGGAGATCATCATAGAGTCTGCATGAGCCATGAGTCATGAAAAAGGGCAAAAGTCTGTTGTGTCAGTCCAAACAGAACTTGGGAAGGCATAGCAACAGTATCTAAATGTATAAGGATGAAAGAAGCAAACGGAACTTTGGAGGAGAACAGAGGCCAGGGAGGGCATTGGCAAATGGATGCAAACAGGATCTAGAAAGGGTCATGACTGTCCGCATGACCTCAGTCAGGGTCAGGGAGGTACAGTACAACATGTGGGTGTTAGTTCTACATGTACATACAGGTGCGATGATCTAAACTAGCAAAGATATGTAGTATGCAATCCAGCAAGCGCAAGAGAAACACAAGTGGTGAGAAGTGATTATAATTAGCTTTGCAGGCTTGTCAGCAAAGGAGTGACAAGAGTCATGCAGTGCGTGTACGTGTACATGTGACATGATTAGAGGTCAGTAGATATAGATGTAGTACTAGTAGTACTAGTAGTAGTCAGCTACAGTTCAGTACTAGCAAGGCCGGGATACTACACCCTCCCTTCCTACAGATAATCACGCCCTCGTGATTTTTCCAAAGTATTAAACAAGGCTTGGTAGACTGATAATAACGTAGGGACCCTGTGTGTATAAATGTGTGAAGGACCTGTCTCTCTGTGGAGCTGTAAAAATGTATTATTGTGTTCTCGTCTCTGGACGGTAAAGAGGATGTGTAAAATCGCGTCACTGTGGACGGTAACAGTTCTTCATTCGCGTCTCTCTGGGACGGTACAACGGGAAAAGTAGACTCGCGCATCATGTGGCGGTATATCATGTTACATGGACTGGTTATTTGAGTGCGTGCTTGCAGGGTATACAGTATTTTGGGTCTGAAACTGATTGCTTGGTCGGTACGGGGTGGACATGATCGGGATGGGTGATGAAAAGGCTAGGAAACTTTGTGGTCAGAAACTTGAGAAAGCGGTCGTAGGGAAGCTTCAGTGCGGCGAAATGTTGAGTGATCTAGAACTGTGTACTGCATGTATCTGGACGGACATGAAGGTATATGGAGGGTTGTGAGTCCTAGGCTGTTGGTCGAATGGTGGGATTGTCTGTGGGATGGAGTGGCTGAAGGAACGTGGAGGGCTTTGTGTATCGCGTGTAGTGTAGCAAACAAACTAAAGGTGAGAGATGTTAGCAGGGGAACAACTTTGGCAGCAGAACGAGTTAGTGAGAGGAATATGGCAGCAAGGAGCATCAGGACAGAATGGAAACTACTGCTGGATGGGGGAGCTTGCATAATAC
Source organism: Sycon ciliatum (assembly GCF_964019385.1). Lineage (NCBI taxonomy): Eukaryota > Metazoa > Porifera > Calcarea > Leucosolenida > Sycettidae > Sycon > Sycon ciliatum. The sequence continues at coordinate 11,248,325 of NC_088646.1, forward strand.
GCGGCGTAGCTTGCACGATAGGGGTGGCATGTGTACTAGTAACAGTTGCATTTGACCGGGTTGATGATTGAGTAGGGATAGAGCAAGAATGGTGACATACCTGGGTTGAAGGGAAGATGTGCCGTGTATCGCGACGACGATAGCAATACGCTATGGCATGGCCAATCTGCTTGCAAAATCGGCAATATGGGCGAAGACGAAAGGGCCGACGTCGCTTGGGTCGTACATATACCGGTGGCTGTAGTCCAGGGACATACCGGGCATGGGAACTCGCTGAAGAATGATGGTGATCCATTTTGCCGAAATGCGTACGTGACGGCGTCGATCTGCTGTATGGATGGACTGACGAACCGGGATTCTGCATCGTTCTCAGGTCCTCATGGGTTTAGAAACGCGGTGGGGGCCAATTAACGGTGCTTTCCGCTCATCGTTCGAGGCTGCCATCAATGTAATAGGTACTAACAACGAGACTGACGACAACGATTGACTAAGGATGGTAACAACATAACAAGACTGAAGTTGCGTAAACAGATCTACAGGGACGAATTCACGCACCGCTGCCACCAGTGTAATAGGTAGGTTCGAATCTTACAAAGGAACGTCGTTAACTTTAACCACCGCTGCCGCCAGTGTAATACAGATACTAGGTGGGTTCGAATCTAGCAATTATAAAATTGAACCACCGCTGCCACCAGTGTAATAGGTCGCCGAGTGGTATCAGGAGGCACACACAAGAAGACTGGTTAATATTATGTTCTTCGGCTCAATCTGCCTGAAGTTATGTATACAACTGCTCCGGCTCAATCTGCCTGGAGGGACTCTGAAAGTAATACAACTGCTCCGGCTCAATCTGCCAGGAGAGACTCTGAAAGGAATATGACTGTTCTCAAGAAATGAGTAAAGCATGGCAGCTTTTATAGGGCGAAAAGGAAGGAGATCATCATAGAGTCTGCATGAGCCATGAGTCATGAAAAAGGGCAAAAGTCTGTTGTGTCAGTCCAAACAGAACTTGGGAAGGCATAGCAACAGTATCTAAATGTATAAGGATGAAAGAAGCAAACGGAACTTTGGAGGAGAACAGAGGCCAGGGAGGGCATTGGCAAATGGATGCAAACAGGATCTAGAAAGGGTCATGACTGTCCGCATGACCTCAGTCAGGGTCAGGGAGGTACAGTACAACATGTGGGTGTTAGTTCTACATGTACATACAGGTGCGATGATCTAAACTAGCAAAGATATGTAGTATGCAATCCAGCAAGCGCAAGAGAAACACAAGTGGTGAGAAGTGATTATAATTAGCTTTGCAGGCTTGTCAGCAAAGGAGTGACAAGAGTCATGCAGTGCGTGTACGTGTACATGTGACATGATTAGAGGTCAGTAGATATAGATGTAGTACTAGTAGTACTAGTAGTCAGCTACAGTTCAGTACTAGCAAGGCCGGGATACTACAGTAGTACAATGTACTTGTCGTCGATCCCATTGGCATTGCATGCAGAAATAAGCAAATAACGGCCACGACGTGCTACTACCCCAGGTAGTATACTGGGGACCAGAGTATGTCAGTACTTACGGAGCCTCGAGCCCTGCCCTGAAATGGCGAGACTCAGACACTCTGCCCTACCATGGCTTCGTGAATTGACCCAATTCCGGCTCACTGGGAGGTCCGAGACGTCCCATAACCCGATTAAACCAAGTGGCTGCAGTCCATATGGTGGCCACAAGAATCCACACCATCCGACCATCACCACGAAAAACGTCCTACACACAACACACAATGATTTCACGGTTCGCAGCTGGATCATGGAGGCCGAGTTTTCCGCATCCGCAGGAACACCACCACCCTCTAGGATCAAGGCGCAGATGCAGCTCCTAAGCGGTGGGAGGTGAGTAGATCAGACCCACTACTAGTGCACTACAAAGTGGTCAAAGACCTACACAAATTTGTAAAATCCCATTCGCTGCATCCATGTTTCCCTTGTGCCAGGCCACGAGTTCCCAACTGTGGGTCGCAGCACGTAACGGCTGGTAAAATCCTTCCGCTTCCAAGCAGGACTTGAACCTGGTAGATCTACCTTCGGTTTCTCAATCATGGTCTTAGACCATCCCACTATGCGGCTAGTATGCCTGCCTAAAAGTAAAACGTCCTACAGCAAAGAATTTCCAAAGGTACACGTGATGTCAAGATTATAAAATAATATTATTATAATAATAAGCTCCCAATTACCTTGGCGATATACATGTACATGATGCAAATTGCAGTCATGTACCAGGTCTCCACCTCAGTCCAGGAGGGGCGCCCGGCCCCAAGCGGCAGCAACCAAGAGCTTCACCAGTGATGACAACAGCAGCGGGGAGTCGACTCCCTGGACAGCAAGTACTACCGGTACATGTACATGTAGTAACGGGTTTAAGTAACATAGTTGTGCATTTACCGTAATTGGCTTCTTTTAAATAACTGGTAATTGGCTTCAGGATAATCGGCATTGTCATGCTGTTGAGTGTTCGAAGAACAAAATGCAAATGACCGACGGGCGGGAAGGAAGTGGTAAATTACTGCATGCATTAGCAAAGGCATAGTGGTGGCCGGCGGAAGCGAAGGCTACAGCTTGTGTGTTTCTGAACATTCAAGTGATGCTAACGCGGATCCCGCGAATATTATTATTAATATTAGCAAGAGCACAAGATCTCGCTACATGATTGTTGTGAATGCACGTGCGCGCGTGATCATACAGTCTGGTATGCAGAACCATGCAGACAGCGACAGCGTGGCGAGCGTCATAACGCCAAAGTAGCAGGTAGTTTGTCGTCTTTCTAAGTAAAAGTTACACGCGGTCATTATCACATGCAGCTGCCAGTAGCTACAGCCTGATCTAGGACACTAGGGGGTATCATCAGCTATTTACAATGACCATGATGACGTCCTGGACCCCCAGCAGTGCACAAAGATCTACTATTGCAGAATCACTGTATGACTTTTGTACTGTTTGCTTGCACTGTACAGACTTAGTGTGCAGTAGATTTAGATTGAAAAGAGCAAGGAATTTGCTCCGTGGCATGCGTCAGTCACGGATACGCCGTTTGACAGGAAAAGCTAATCGTCCACTTAAAAATAGGGCTACTTCATAGATGTATGCAATAGCCCGCCAATCATTCCAATCTAGCTGATATTTCAGTGGTCCAAAACAAGTCCCAAGCAATACAACCACACCGACTGAGCAATAAACCACACTGGACAAATTACCCTCTGTCCAAAATAGATCACTTTAAGCAGCCATGCATCCCCCTGTGGCGCTGGTGGTTACTGGAGGAAATAGAAAGTCGAAACTGATACCTACCATGGGTGCTGCGTGCACAAACACATACACACATCGATGGGGAGGACTGAACGAATCCTCTATTTCTCTTGCGGCATTCTGCGCATGGCAATGAGCGGGCACAAGTTCAGTCCGCAAAGAAAACCCATTTAGGCGAGGCGTGGAGGCGACCAGTTATGTCGTGACTCGTGGGTACTTGTGGAACAACTGGAGAACAGCCGGAGTCCACCTCCCTACCGCTGTGGCCACAACTGACAAAAAAATGTGTAGGTTTTTATGGCATCGAAACAAAATTTTAAAAATGATGCATGAGAAACACAGTGTTTTTGAAGTACAGGTGAAATCCTGATGATACCAAATACGGTAGTTGGAGGGGGACCAATCCTCCTGTTGTACAGTATTATGTCAGACTTGTCCAGTTTATAGTTTATAGTGCCTCCTCATCCATATAAGCCCCATCATCCATATAGACAATAAAAAAACGAGAAGAAGAATGTGCATCAAAGTATAACTAGTTTGAGGTCTCGAATAGTTATGTCCGCACATCGCCGGTACAATCACAAAGAAACACAAGTGGAATGGATGAGCCGACAGCAAGTTAATGTTTGATGTGAATATGATTGAATGTTGAGAAAAGAGGAGGAATAAAGTGGTAAAATCCTAGGAGTCTGTTGCAGTATACATCCTACTTGAAAGTCAGTTAAAAAATAGGGGTGAAGCGGTAGTGATCGCAAGGTAAACCATTCAAATCTTGAGTAGACCCAACGTGTACACTTATTTGCACGAGAACGAAATTGCTCGAGTTTCGGTTCGAAATTTGACGGAACGGGTACCTGATTCTCTTGAGCTGGCGGTTCCAAAACCGGTTCCTGACCCGAACCGCCCCCCGTTACTAGACTGTAGACCGTTGTTGATAGGAAAGCAGCGCAGCATCCACTCATTTCAGAATACTGACAGATCCACCAAGGGCTCCAGCAAGCTATGGGCTTTTTCCAGATCCGACTGGAATCCTTTCATATGTGTGCGGCACTGGTCGCGATGCACGAAAGCACACAGTGCGCTCGGTAGGGACTCCATCCGACCCGGTGTCTGCATAGGACAAAGGAAAACAGTGCACTTACAGGTGGACTGCAGACAAGCACTCCCATCCCAAGGCAACCACCTGGCCTGGAGTGACGGATGGCGTAAACTAAAGCACAACATTTACACCAGGAAGTGTTGTTTCTTGTTGCCATGGTTTCCGCCTTGGGAGCAGAGTAGCGTAGAGTACTGAGTCATGTGTCGCTTTCTGCATCAGGCTTTAATGCAAACCAGGCTTGTATGCAAACAATGCTTATATGCACCACTGATATTTTTGGCAGGCTTGTATGCACATCGACACGCGTAGATCTACCACTGACTACCGGTATGGCGGCAGTTTTACTATGCACCGTACATAGCGCATGCACTCTTGACCTACCCGATCCGTGCTTGCATAGAAGCCAGGCTTCTACACGCGACAGGCTTATTATATGCATTTGACCCGTTTGATTTTCAGGTTTCTATCCGCGATGTGCTTGTATGCAAACCCGGCTTTTATCCGCGACTTTACGGTAACCCCCCAAGAGTGTGCAACTCCCACACACCCTGCTGTCCCGACAGAATTTCAAGTTGATGTCATTATTTATGATCAAGAGTACATAACCCCCCAGAGTGTGCAACTCCCACATACCCTGTTGTCCCGACAGAATTTCAAGTTGACGTCATTATTTATGACGCAATGCTCCTTGCAGCAGTGATTTACAACATGTGTACGGGTGTCAACGCATCACACGTTTTTCTTTGCAATAATTTGTACAGGATCGATCGGCTTCGGTCAACCACAGGTTCCGGATTCGTCTGAGAATCCCTGTACAGTGCGCATTGCATCATCAAAATGACGTCAACTTGAAATTCTGTCGGGACAGCACCCATAGTGGAGTTGCACACTCTGGGGGGTTATGTACTCTTGTTATGATGCAATGCTCCTTGCACCAGTGATTTACAACATGTATACGGGTGTCAACGCATCACACGTTTTCTTTGCAATAATTTGTACAGGTAGACTCCCTTTAATTCGAATACGGTATAATTCGAACATTCCGTGTAATTCGAACTTTTTCGTCGTACAGATCTTCTGCAAGTCACTTCAAGTCAAAATCGAATGCATAATTCGAAGTACGAAAAGTGCGCCGGTTGGATAATTCGAACCCAGTCTTCGTACAGAAGAGCTGTTCACAGTACATTGGCTATGTCCTTTGGACGCTTATTTCGAAGTGAGATTGAGTTGCTATCCTTGTAATTCGAAGTTCATTCTTTTCTCCTTCTCTAGCCAAGAGTAGCTCAAAAATCGATCAATGGTCCGCTGCAGGATCGACTACAGCGTTCAAGAAACCCACCTCTCGAAATTTGATTCAAGCCCGTGCGAAGCAAATTGCAAAGGTTTGATTGAAGACGACTTCTTCCAGGTGGCTGACTCTCTTCGCAGATCTCGATGGCCTTTCTTGCCGCGCCAGCTCGTGCGCAGAGATGTTGGCGCACAACAACACTATTGTCGTAAATATTGTCTTTGCCTATGCTCCACTTCCGTTCTTCAGAACGACGTGCTGCTGTCCGACGGCCTTTCATGACGCGGATTAGGCAGCGCAGTTCTTTTCCGTTGAAATTGTTTCAGGAAAGCTGCAGTGACTGTTACTTCTTCACTAGAAGATGAAGATAATGTCAAAATGATTTTGTGTCGATCCAGTGTTTTGATGATCCGTTGTACATGACCGGTACGCGTATACGACCACCTATGTTTCGTTGATGCAAATAAAAATGTGCAAAAAATAGTCATAAAATGGCAATAAATAAGATAAATTGTGCACTCATAACAACAGCTAAAATGAAGAAAGTCAAGTTCCATAACGTTTTCTTGTGACGAAATGGAACTTGACTTTCTTCATTTTTGCTGTTGTTATGAGTGCACAATTTATCTTATTTATTGCCATTTTACGACTATTGTCTCCTCGTCGATTGTTTAAAAAATAGTCAGCATGCGATTTCAAGCATTTTGACATACATATCAGTGCATGGGGCTGCATTTGGATAATAAGAAGTTCTGGATAATTGGAAGTTAGGGCCTGGCAATTTGAGGTTCGAATTAAAGGGAGTCTACCTGTACAGGATCAGTTGGGTTCCGGATTCCTCTGATAATCCATTGCATCATAAAAATGACGTCAACTTGAAATTCTGTTGGGACAGCATCCATAGTCGAGTTACACACTCTGGGGGGTTGTGTACTCTTCGTTCTAGGAATAGAGTTGTTCTCTTCTGGAGTACTAGGGTTATTGTCTCTCTTGGCAAACACTCCAATGTGCAGGCCTACTCATATGAAATCAGTAGCTACATGCAGCTCTATAGTCTACACTGTGTATGCTACAATGCAGGCACAGGGGCATAATGCCGGTCAAACAAGCTACACTGTGTATGCTACAATGCAGGGATGCAGGCACAGGGGCATAATGGTCAAACAAGCTCCAAGAGCAACATGCAACACATACCACATCGAGGTTACTTGTGAACACCAGTATGGCTTGGGCTAGGGGTAGGAACTGCTGCCCTGACATCGTGACCAGGGCGGGGATATTCGTCATGGGTAATGCCCTGGACAAGCAAAGAAACAAGAACGACAAGGAACGTTAGCAAGTTACTCGCAAGTATGATTTACACGTAGACACAACCTATAATGGACATACAGTCATACACGAATGCCAGGCACATAGTCAATATCTGAAGAACTTTCCAAAGTCTACACGCAAAAAAGTACCAGTAGACTTATAAAAAAAACTCACCTCAAAGCTCCCAGCAGTTTGTTGACCTCAGCGAAGAGATGAGCGAGGTGCTGGCGGGCAATAGCCACACCACTCTCGAGCTGCTGTACCTGCTCGACTCTGCAAATTGATGGACAGGAGATCCAAGTACAGAACAACATTATAAATTTAAACCATTCTACCAGTAGACCCAGCATTTTACCTTTAACCGAGTTTACTTTGATCAAGCAAACCCTTTGCAAATAATCATCGCCGAAGTCAAGTTGACACGACTGTGGAACAGTGAACTAGTGGTACTGTAAGGAGTTCGTAAAGAGAGAGAGAGAGAGAAAGAGAGAGAGAGAGAGAGAGAGAGAGAGAGAGAGAGAGAGAGGGAAGGGGGGGGGGAAGGAGGTGGAGATGGAGGTAGACGGAGACAGAGAGCATCTATAACAGCAATAGAGCTATCACTGAAGTCAGGTTCGAATGTATATGTAGTAGATTGATGGTCAAGTGCCGACTGCCATTGAAGGCACTGCTATAAGCTACACAAGGGATTCGTGGGAACTGCTGGGACCAGAAGAAAGAAGAGTGATGTTTGCCCGGTCTGTGGATGAGACTAGACGCAACCATGCAAAAGTATTTCATCTCCTACTTTCCCCTGCACAACGAATGCAAGTTTGATCTGGAAAGTGAGTGACAAAATGCAGGAAAAGTAAAGACAATCTAAATTGTAAACCTACCGATATGCTTCAATGCATTTGAGGATTTCAAGGAACAATTGAACCAGGTACGTTTCAATGTTCCAGCCAAATTTGGGAAGAGCTTCAAAGTGTTCCACTCCCAGCCGGGAAATTGTATACCGTCTGAAGCACAGCACAAAACAAGAATCAATACCGTTAGCATGGCACATTACACACAGTCTACGGCATGTAAAAAAAACTTAAAAAATGATCGCGCCCGTTCCCAAAGGGAACTCACGACGGCCGCTGACGCCCAGTAAACCCTAGCGGCAGATGCAGCGCCTAACGGTGGTACATGGACATGTGAAGAGTTTTAAAAGATGCAAAAAGGCGACATATCCGTTTCATCAATTCTCGGATATTGACCAAAAAAAGGATTCAACTAATTAAATACGTGGGGTGTACATCTAAGATTCTAAATCCATATCGGGGTGCCAGTTTTGAAGTAGCTATTGTCCGAGTTTGAAAGTGAAATATTGTGCGAGGGTACCTCTCGACCTGTTGATTACACTGAGCTAAAAATCTTAATTTCTCAAATTTGGCGCTCGTCGCATTTTGTGTCTAAACTCTTCCTGTACATGTAGTATGTCAGTAGAGCAACATGAACAGAAACAACCCATGTAGCCAACATGAACAGAAACAACCCATGTAGCCAACATGAACAGAAACAACCCATGTAGCCAACATGAACAGAAACAACCCATGTAGCCAACATGAACAGAAACAACCCATGTAGCCAACATGAACAGAAACAACCCATGTAGCCCCAGTAGAGGCTTGAATGGTTCAGGAACACATTGATATTTGTGTCGCCTATATTACTTCCTGTTCTGCTGTAGGGGAGGAGGGAGCAGGAGGAGGGCCAGGAGCGGGGGCAGGAGAAGGGAGGAAGGAGGAGGGAGCAGGAGAAGGGAGTGGGGGCAGGAGGAGGGAGCAGGAGGAGGGAGCAGGAGAAGGGAGCAGGAGAAGGGAGCAGGAGGAGGAACAGGAAGCAGGAGGAGGGAGCAGGAGGAGGGAGCAGGAGGAGGGAGCAGGAGAAGGGAGCAGGAGAAGGGAGCAGGAGAAGGGAGCAGGAGCAGAAGCACACTTACATGTCCATAGGCTTGAACGGCTTCATGATTGAGCTGACGGTGTTCAAGTACTGCTTGCACTGGTCCGCCGTGGCTGGCCCGTCTGCAGGCAGTAGAAGAGCAGACGAAGAATGCACCATACCAGTACCAGTCTAACTATCAGCACATACTGACACATGACACATGACACACGGCACTACGGTCTTGTCAGAACGAGTTTGTACTGGTGCGGCAAACTCCGGGAGGGGGCAGGGAGTCCTCGTGCAAACATTTGCCGTGGGCGTTCCTTAAAAAACCTGGAGGCACCATTGCAGCAATTACAGCTCGGAATGAGCGCTATAAAAAGAATTAACAGGGCCATCATTTCCACGCACACACACACACACACAAAGTAACGTTGTCAGTTTCGAATCCAGAATATTTTCTCGAAATGAACTAATTCCTTTGCAGTGAGAGACTGAGAGGAGTGGAAGAAGCTTTCACAAGTGCATTCCTGAAATTATCGGTAAAGCTCAAGCTGCACACGGTGTAATTCGTAACCTGACACCATTCTTCACCAACATGAACAACATGCTCGGCGTTGTGTGCTTTAGTCACACATTGGATAGAGTGGGAGAGTACTTTAAGATTCTGAGCACCATCAAGTTCGTGAATGCCTGGGTGTCACTCTTTGCCCATTCTTTCAAGGTCCGAATTGCATTCCGGGAGCAGACAGGTGTGAGTACGAAGCTGCTTTGTCAAAGATCAACTGGTGCAAGAATTGGAGACGATCATGACGAGTTGAACTGTCAAGGTATGAGCGTTATGCAGTTGTAATCTCAATCATCTCCGAGTTTTGTTCCAGTTGTACTTACTCGTACATAATGCTGCATGCTCATCGGGTCCGTACCCTCATCCAAGTGGAGATGGCAGCAGTCATTGACATCAGCAAAACCGTCGTCCGTGTCACGTACAATCTCAAGGGAGACGGCCCATTAGCGCTAATAGCGTACAAGACTATCAGCGTCCTACAGCACACTGTGGAGGTCGGCAACCATCACCACCTATCTGCACTATGCAAGCGGCTTCTGCCCAACAATAATAGCCATAGCCAGTAATTGAAGGAGTATGGACTTCAATGTGTTCAGCCAGGAATCAATCATTTCCCGAAGAAAGTTTGTGGGCAGTGGCGTAGAGCGTGTCCGGTTCCAAAAATAATGAAGTTCTTCAAACTGGCCAGCCTGTTCCACCCTGTGCTGATCGTTGAACAGAGGCCACCAGGCAACACATTCCAAGACCTTCTGTCGGCGCATCCAGCAGTGGCAGCCCTAGAAGTGTAGTATCCCTCTGCCTGGCTAGTACGGAACTTTACCTGACGTATATTTAGTGTATCCCCGTACGTTAGCGTACGGGGTCTGTTGCATAAAAGAAATCCAACCACCAGAATAAAGAAGCGCCGCATTCGAGTGCACAGACCAGTATGTGTAGTGCTGGGGCTGCGTAGCGCCTGGTGCCATTTTATTCATGAGGTTGGATTTCTTTGGCCAGCATTGTACATGCAGCAGCACTACAGTGGTGGTGGCGGTGGCGGCAAGTGAAGTCTCCGACCTCAGAGCTACACGTATAACCGGCCCTGTGGCATGCGGCCCTAGCATTTACAAAAGCTGAGGTGTGAGTGAGTGTGGTATTGTGTTATTCACGAGGTCACATGCTACTTGCCACCAATATATGCATTGCACATGGTTAAAAAAACTTGAAATGCAACAAAACATGACGAGCGGCCCTTACATTGTATATTGTGCAATAGTCCCCGGAGACTCTTTGCAGCATCAATTTGGTGTCTGCTCCACTTGTCAAATAAGTGCCAGTACCTGCAAGCAGAGACCAGTAAAGGAGAGAAACCGAGCGAAGGAGAAAGGAGAGAGTATGAGAGAAAGACACGGAGAGATGGTAGTTTTCAGTTGAGTACGCATATCAATACGCACATGGCAAAGTGATTTATTTTTTCATGCATGTCTACTGCACACAATAGCACACATCAAATCCGGATACATGTATCACACATTACCTTACAAGGCTACAAGCACATGCCTCTGGCTGCGAACAGCGATAACCTATCTCATAGCCCAGGCGTGCACCTCCCATCATCCTATTACAAATCAGTGGATATAGTCAGTGGGAGAACACACGCATCCACTAGTCATCGCAGTGGGACATAGCTGATGCTTGGTTCTGCCCCAAAGAGAACCCTTTTTCCGTATGCTAGCACTGTACTTGACTGAACATTGTGCAATGTGCGTGAAACTCAAGAGTTGCGAGAATGCCTTGATCCGTTATTGTTGTTGTTGTCGTCGTCGTCATCATCATTGTTTCTCCGGCTCTGACCCCCCTGGGTTACTGAGCCCTCTAGCTCTGTGCATACTTGGGGCTTCCCCCGTGTGCTTATGCTAGTACTGTAATGCACATACCAAAAGTTCCTGGAGTATGCTCACTACTGTGTTGGTGCAGAATTCCTAGGTAACTTCACACTCAAATCCTTCGTACCTGCTACACTCCAGGTATGAATGGTCTCAATTTCCAAAATTTCCCAATTTCAGTCATAAAAACGGGTTGCGCACAAACTGACAGTCTTCCTCTTAGGGGCCATCCGTAATTATCGATCTTTTTCACGAAACGAAAAAGTTTCGTTTATGGGTGGGTGGGTAGCGACCGGTTTCGTTTTGAAAAAACATCGAAAGCGGAAAAATCAACGCTCACTGCATGCATTGATGCATGCATACATTGTGTACATCGAAGTAGATCGACAGTTGACTCTACGTCGCGCGGCCAATTGGCCAAGCAAGTGTTGCATGGATGCACTGAATTGATACCACTCTGTACTCAGTGCAGTGAGTTCCTTTCGTCCTCGGATGACTTCTCCGACGAGGACCTAGCAGTCATCATGGTCATTCACTCTGGGACCGACGACAGATAGATAAATACTTCGCTCCAGCCGCCGATGCAAGAGAATTTCAAATTACGGAGCGGGGCGCAAGCCAAGTAAATTCTCACGCAAATATGGGGAGCGCCAGCCGCTGAAGACGATGTCGTCGTAATGTACCTGAAAGAATCTGATCGTGCTTATGGTGGGGAAGCCATGGAGAGTGATCCCCGTGTCGACAGTCTTCCAGAGACGGAAATTTAGGCCATCGACTTTCTACGTACCTGATTGACGGCAGCGCAGCGCGGCGTGCGTGCGACCTTACGGAGCTTTCCGACAGCGATTCTGGGGCGATGCTGCTCTCATTTGCGAGCGAGGCACGACCACTGAAGTCTGTGATAGCTATGGCGTTTGTTTCCGCTCCGAAGTCGACTTGTTTTGGCAGTATCATGTCAATGTCGGAACTCTGACGATTTGCAAGTGTACAATTCCCGTGTTTAGACGTAGAGGTGCCAGCGTATGTGTGTGGTAGGTGAAAGTAAATGTTTCCATGGTCAAGAAGTAGTACCAGACTTCAAAGAAAACATAACTTGCTTGCACAATCACACAAAATGTGGCCTCGCTGTGTTGCAACAGCCAATCAAGATCATTTTCTGCACGAAGTCTCAAGTCAATAAATATTTTCGTTTCAGGGGGGTGGGTCATAACTAAACTTTTTCGTTTTGTGAAAAGGATCGATAATTACGGATGGCCCCTTAGCATTGTCAAGGATTTATTTACGTACAAGTAGGTCGTACTTGTAGTGGATCTGGGTCCATATTTGTGTTATAGTGTTTGACCTTTGTCTATGCATTATCTACCCCATTGCCATAAGTCATTACAGTACTGGCGCACCATCAGTACTTATCCATCACGCGCACACACATGCACGCACACATGCACGCACACATGCACACACACACATGCACACACACACACGCACGCCTGCACACACAAGCACGCCTGCACGCCTGCACACACACATGCACACCGATGGCCACCTCTCGGCATGCCTGTTAGAAGAGTGAGGTAGCAATGCACAGTGCCCCATGACAATATCAATCCACATACTTCTCCATCATGTCCAATAATGCCAAAGCGTCCCACTGGGCAAAGCCTGCTGCCATCCTGGGCTTGATCTTCACAACATCTTGCCTGTAGCAACAGGACAACAGAACATACAACATCACGGACACCTCAACATACTGGTTCATGTATGCCACCAGCACAGAGCTAAGACATGATCCGCTTTGGGTGAGTAGCTATCACCTATGCTCTCCCCCGAAAACAAGCCATGCTCGGGTGTGCACTCCAATCAATTACCTATGACTTGTATAGTAAAGAGACGGATTTCCTCTCATACTCCTTGGCTACTATCTGTGGCATGGCAAGTTAGTTGGGTGCCACAGATTGATAGTCATCACTTATGAACCATCTCAAGCCGTGTGTGTGTGTGTGTGTGTGTGTGTGTGTGTGTGCGTGTGTGTGTGTGTGTGCGTACCACGCCAAGCACTCTGGCTAGCGTTGGGGAGGCTAGGCATTCCTGAAGGGCTCCTCAATCTAATCCAATCGTTCCACGAGAGCATGCAGGCAGCTGTGCGCGTCGGTGCCAGCACTACCGAGTCGTTTGCGGTCAACAATGGCCTCCGTCAAGGCTGTGTGATGGCCCCAGTACTTTTTTAATCTGTACTTCGGTGTTGTGCTTGAGCGGTGGGCACAAGTGATGCAGGACAGCGACCATCCACCTGGCATCCCCATCCAATTTAGCATCAATTGTAACCTTTTCTCTAAGCCCGCTCGTCAGTCTACTGCCGCAATCATCAACGACATCGGGTACGCAGATGACGCAGTCTTGCTTGCTGAAGACCGCCCTGGTGCTGAGAAGTGCCTTGAAACCTTCTGCACGGTTGCCTCTTCCTTTGGCCTCTGCATCAACGCAGCAAAAACGAAATTTCTCGTGGCAGGTAGCCAAGTCGACATGCCTGATAGAGCTGATATGAACGTCAACGGTGATACTGTGGAGCACGTTCCATCCTTCATTTATCTGGGGTCCGTCGTGACACCGGATGCCCGCTCCTCCACTGACGTCAGTTGCCGCGTAGCTGAGGCTTCCAAAGCCTTTGGAGCTCTTCTTCCAGTCTTGTCGGATCGCTCGCTGTCATTAGTCAGTAAGCGAAAGCTATACGTGGCCTGTGTCCTGTCCATTATGCTGTACGGCAGTGAGTGTTGGACGCCCTTGAAAGCTGATAGTAGACGTTTGGATGCCTTCCATCATCGCTGCATCCGCACAATATTAGCCATCCCTCGCAGTCAGCAGCAATCCGATCGCATCACGTCTGCGCAGGTACGTCGTCACTGGGGTGACCCAGTGCAACTCTCTGTTAAGATGCGCCATCGTCGTTTAGAGTGGCTTGGTCATGTGGCTCGGATGTCGGAGGACCGTGTCCCATTGCAGCTTTTGTTTGGTCGTTTGTTGGCTGCGCGCCCCTTCTGCGGTCCCAGGCGCAGGTGGAGAGACGTTATGGCTACTGACACGAGGTCCATTCCAGACTGGTTTGATTGCGCTCAAGACCGGTCAGCTTGGCGAGAGCAGGTTCTGGTTTTTCAGCCTCCTCGGGCAGTAGAGAAATCCGTACTCTGCACATCTTGCAACCGGGCTTTCTCTCGTCCTCAAGACAAGGCACGGCACAAGTGTTTGGCTGAGCGCCAACTTCCCGTCCACCAACAGCGTGGTTCAGCACAGTGCGTCAGTTGCTGCCGATGGTTCCAAAGTAAGGGTGGGCTTGCAGTTCATCGCTGCCAGCCTGCACTCCCTGAACATGCAGATACAGCATTGACGGCGTCTCTCGCTAGTTGCTGCTTTCAGCATTGTCAACGCTGCAATCGCTGCTTCAAGTCCCGGGCTGGTTTTAACCGCCATAACTGCAACCGTGGAAAACGTCTCGCTGCAGCCGATAGGGAGTCACTGCCGCTGATCTGCATGCATTGCCCAAAGCGTTTCCGACGACAGCAAGACTTGACGAGGCACCAGAAGTCCTGCCAATGACGGTGCCTTCCAAACTCTGGCCCCCTCCGGGGGTGACATTACCCAATGGGCAGTCATGCTATAGTAGTAGTAGTAGTACAGTCAAATCTGTCGTAAGCGACCGCCCCTTGGTGCAAGAAAAAGCGGTCTCTTACGGCAGATGTATGGTAAATCCAGTAGGGGTGAAACGGTTACCCATTAAGGTTACAAATGGGTACCTGGCTTAACGGGCGGGTTATCGGGTACCCTTTAGCAGCCAATAGTGACAGTTACTATACATTTTCTGCCAGGAGGACATGCAAAGTCATGCAATTCACAGCAAGTGCACTACATGGCGACAAGCGCAGCATGCACACTTGCTGCGCTACATGCAAAACAGTCAAAATTGTCTAATTTAGCAGGATCGAACAAGCAACAACACATTCAACCTGTACATCAAATTGAACAACTGTGCAAATCAGCTAATATTACCGTACTGTACCGTCGTACACGACTAACGGGTACTCGTTTGCTAACGGGTCAGCAGCTAAACAAACGGGTACCCGGGTACCCGGATCACCCCTTTCACCCCTAAAATCCGGCATACCGGGCATGCATATAAATATTCTTCCATGTACTCAAATCGACGAGAATAATGTGATTTTTAATATCATTTTATTGGATATATAGTATAGGGGTGCCAGGGCCAGTCGATCGCACTTGATAGACAGCGCATTTTCACACCTTGCAGTTGACAGCGCACTGGCAAGTACAGTTTCGCACCTGACTGAACGTGGGTCGCGGTCGCTTACAGCAGATTTGAATGCAGCCACCGTGCATGAAATCGCGGTCGCTGGTCGCGCACAGCAGATGGTCGCTCTGGACAGATCAATTTGTATGTGAAACCGTCGGTGCACGGAAAATCGGTCGCTAACGGTAGATGGTCGCCTACAGCAGAGGTCGCTAACGGCAGATTTGACTGTAGTAGTAGTGTGTGTGTGTGTGTGTGTGTGTGTGTGTGTGTGTGTGTGTGTGTGTGTGTGTGTGTGTGTGTGTGTGTGTGTGTGTGTACATGCATGCATGCGTGCATGCGTGCGAGCGCGCGTGCGTACATCTGTCAGCAAGCGGAGAACAGCATAACAGATGCCACACACATTAGTGACATTTCAATGACTTAACTTACCACACCGTCTCACCCCAACCATCCTTCATGTCTTCCACCACGATCATAGACAAGATGTTTTCAACGAGAGCATGAGTGCAGCTACTGGTCAGGATAATGGATGCTTGGCAATCTTCTCGGGTGTCCGTTTTCCTCTAACAATGGAGGACCGAGATCAAACACAAAAGCAGAGTTACAAAAAGCCAAACATTTCCACATTAACATTCCATACACCATCCAGCCAAACAGCATGAACGGCATGAACAGAGCTCCGGGCTCTCTCATCGGATAGTTCCCTGGCTGTGCTTCACTCTAATCTGTACATGAGTGGCTGGCTTCCTGAAGCTCTAGGGCTCGCACCTTGATATAGTTGAAGCACACCAGGAGATTGCTGGTACAGTGAAGGTGCCAGAGACTAGCCCACGGCAACGCAGTTAGGAGAAGTTCAAGGTGAGATTTGATGCTGCATCTGACATGACCAAGCTACATGCTCGTCCGTCTCCTATGGTTCCAAGGCAGGCAGCCAGACCCGACGTGCCAATGTCCCAGCTGCTACACCTGAGGAGTACAGGAGAAAGTCTGTATTTATTCCATTCCTGGATATACGCTGATAGCAGAGTTGACTGGACGGCTTTTACTAACGTAATTACATAGTGCGGCACCTCTCTATTATTTCAGATATTGAGATTGGCACTGGCATTGGATAAACTGAATATTAACAAACCATTAGAAACACAATTATAGTCAGTAAGTGCACCTACCGGTGCTGGATCCTGCTGCTTCTTGATTGGAACTGCTTGGGACAAAGCAAGACACAAAGAATAAAGCAGTCTTTAAAAAAAATGCATGGCTTGCGTAAGAGTTAGTCAAACTGAGTTTTGCACAAGCGTTGGAACGCCATCACCTGACCACCTTCGAGGATATAGGCTGAGCTGGAGCAGAAAACGACTATGACGACGCCAACAACGACAGCAACGATAGCAATAAAAGCAGCCGCAATGCTTATACACGTGTAGCAAACACTTGCCTGGCACCGCTGCTATGCTTGGTGTTACTTTCTTGCCGTCATGTTCACTTATGAATGCCTTTATCTCCTATCACACATACACACATTACGCACGAAAGAGAGAGAGAGAGAGAGAGAGAGAGAGGGGGGGGGGGGGACGGTTAACGTTAGCAACTACTAGGTACATCCACACAAGTGCACTCACATACTCATGCACACACTCACGCACATACGGGCGCAAACCCGCACACACGCATGCGTAAACAAGTGAAATGCATATAAATTCCCGTGACTAATGATAAGGCCCTCTTCAGACTAGGTACCAAACAGCCTATAAGTCACATTTACATAGAAGTTTCCAAGACAACAACAAGAATCTGGCGGGAAGCCTAAAAAGCTGCGCAATCCTTTCAGGCAGGGTGCCAACCCTTGTACAAGGCAACTTTCCTGCATTTATCGTACTTTCACCAGGCAGTTGTACGAACTTTGTACCCGGGTACGACTGTCCAATGCTTTCACACATCCCAGGCCCCTTGCGCAATTTCGTAGGGTCAAAGGTTGCCTGTATATTGCATGTAAAATGTGTAGTCTGAATGCAGGCATGGAAAAATGTTGCCTTTTAGGTTTTATGTGATTTTGTACTGGATTTTCTATGTACGTAGTCTGATGAGGGCCTAAGCTCCGGACATTCTACTTACTGCATCCGACACATGAGGGACGCTAAATGATTCCGCTTTGTTAAACATATTGATGTCGTTTGTCCAGAGGAGGACATTAACTCTAGGGTCTGCAAAACAAACAAAGAGAAACAAAAAATGGAATATCAAACACCAAGGAACACTACTAGTATCCAGACAGCAACAATGTCACAAGCACTTGAGCAGGAGAACCACACTCAAAGGTTCCAGACAACAATGTCACAAGCACTTGAGCAGGAGAACCACACTCAAAGCTTACAGTCAATACTGTAAGTCTACAAATTTTCGGCCCACTCAAATTCCGGCCTCCCAGGGCCAAAACCCATTTCGGCCCACTCAAATTCCGGCCTCCCAGGGCCAAAACCCATTTCGGCCCACTCAAATTCCGGCCTCCCAGGGCCAAAACCCATTTCGGCCCCCTCAAATTCCGGCCTCCCAGGGCCAAAACCCATTTCGGCCGCATCAAATGTTCAGCCTGTACTGCTGCTGCCTGTATACACTGTCACACGGAACCTTGCAAAACGAAATTTCGGCTGCAACAAATGTTTGGCCAAACATGACCAGGCCGAAAATAAATACAAGTACTAGTATGCGCCGAATATTCGTGGACTTACGGTAGGGTACAAAAGTTGCATGTGTAGGGTGGAGAGATCAACCTGTCAATACATGACTAGGAACATGTACCAGTTACAGTACATGTCGTGTCGTTTCAGTCAATTGTGTTCTTTCCATGTTGAACAAACTTCCTGCATGCTCGCTACCGCAAGACATCCATTTCGTAAATGGTGGCATTGCAGATGCAAAGACTGATTTGAAAGCGAATTCAGTAATTTTGCTGACTAGCCGGACGACTCAGCCAATGAAGTTGAAACTATTGAACCTGCCCCAGCCGCTGCTTGGCCTGCGGAAGCTGGTAGAAAAAGAACACTTCCAGCAAATAAGACTGCTGCCAGTGCCAGCCACTCTAAAAGAAAAAAGGGGCACTGAGAGAAGGAGTTGAGAATATTGCCCAGCGCTGCCTGACTGACAGGGTTCCCTGGGGAGTTCTTGCAGCGGCGAAAGGGACGCTTGTTTCGTGGCGCGTGCCACGTTGTTCTGTCGGAAAAGAACAGCATAACAGGGTGACTAGCAGATGGCCCGTGCAGCAAGCAGCAACAAGGCACATCAACAACGTACCTCGATTTTTATGGAAATAATGTGCACACAGCACAATGTGGTCATCATTGTTTCGAAGAAACCGCGAGTCCACAGTCGAATCCACCTGAAGGGACATAACCGGTACACAGAAAACCATCACTAGCACCAGCAATATGTCACACGCAGGAAGTGAAGCAGAACTCACTTCTTCAATCTTCTGCATGTGTATCCGATGTGCCTTGCTTTCTGCTTGCACGAATTTGATGGCGTTCTGGGCAGCAACCGCAGTGGATTGCTTCTTCTGCAGACATGGACACATGAGAAGAGACACAGACACACACACACATCAGAAGAGACACAGACACAAACACACAGGCTTACACATAATATACATAAGACAGGCTGTGCACATTGATATCAAGCGACTCAAACTATACATAGGAACATGCATACATGCACACACATACACACACATACACACACTCTCTTTCTCATGCACACACGCACGCACGCACGCACGCACACACGTACACAACATACACATATACACACACGTACACAACATACACACATATACACACGTACACACATACCGTAATGTCGCGTATAAAAGCAGGTGCTCACAGCCGTATAAGCCGGGTTTCAAACCATGCTTCTATTCAAGTTATGCTTCTACATTGTATTCAAAACATGCTTCTACGTCAAGAGTATCATCAGTCTTCACTGTGCAGTGCATACTGCCACGCATGTACTTGCATGTGTCTTTGCCGAGAGCTGCTTCTATTCAAGTCATGCTTCTGTGTGACGGCGCGCTTCGAAAAAGGTCATGCTTTTATACGTGTCACTAGGGACAGTATACACATGCGTACATACACACATACACACACGTACACACACATACACACACACACACACACTATCACATGTGCATGCACACACACAGTGACACACACACACACAATGGCAGCTCACTTTCAGACTGTCCAGCTCAGCTATAACTGTGTTCGGAATCACAAATTTGAACCTGTGCTCCGGCAGCTGACGGCCCTCCAGGAGTGTCTTGGCCATTTGAAGGGAGTGAATAAGCACATTAGTGTCCACAACCAGAACAACACCCTGCCCTGGTGCAGTCTGCGTGCACCGAGAGACGAACAAAATACACAGTCAGTAGAACACAAGTTAGCAATGCCCAGTAAGAAGACAAAATGGACATCAGCAGATGGCATAGTGCTGCGTCCACAGTGCAAGTGCTGCATGCATAGTGCTGCATGCACAGTGCAGAGTGCAAATATACAGTGTTGCATCCACAATGCTGCATCCACAGAGCAAAGTGCAAAATATACAGTGCTGCACGCACAGTGCCGAGTGCACAATACATAGTCATGGTGTGTGAGAAAGAGGCCACACATAGACCATAGGTAGTGACTTTATTCCCTCGCACCCAGACGCTGATTTTTTGGAAACAAGTTTCTATACTTCCGATGGGAGAATCCGACGTGGCAGTGTATTTCGGCGTGGCCAGGTCAAATTGTAGAATATCGCATCGAGTGAATTGCTTTATCTGAGAGAGGAGATGTTCGTGCCCTTGAGACCCGAAGTCCCGTTTCCATACGACAAAATTTAGGAGCTCTGCGCTCAGCGCTTTTTCAGGGTATGAATTTCGGGTTGTTCTGGTCGGGTCGCAGCGTCGCGGACTATTCCATCGTCTTCAGCGTCGAAAAACTACTGGCCATGTGAAATTACAAGGCAGTGAGACGCTTTCGTCTTCCTCTACGAGCGAATTTGTTCTGCGCCAGCATACCTAAGTATGCAATTTCATACGCACAGTTCGAGTGACGAGGCGTGTGCACGTACACTGTACTGCATGCACGGACTGTGCGGTCGTTCTCGATTCTCCCATCGCTCCCATTCATTTCTGTTTCCAGCAAAAGTCCAACTTGGCGCACTTCAACTCACTATAACTCAAGAATGGCTGGGCCGATTCGAATAATACTTACAGATTTCCTATGTACTACGCCTGGGAGAATCGAATGAGACCAAAATCGAAGCGATCGGAGCAAGTTTTGGAAATTGGGTGTAGTCACTACCATAGGCAGTTAGGTGAAATACAAAGTCATGTTCCTTCAGGAACAAAAAAAGGGAGAAAGTCGGTTGCTTACAACATCGGACCTTGCGCTTTTCCAGCCACCTGACCACTTTATTACTACATGTACTATCAAAAGTATAACCCCCCCCCCCCCCCCCAAGAGTGTGCAACTCTCGAAAACTCACATCACGTGTCTCAGATACGTTCGCACTACGTACAAACGAAGGATAGCGTGCGCGCAATCCGAATAACTGCCATGATCATGCTGGGGATTCGCATACCCGCAGTGAGTTTCCGTCAGAGAGTGCTTTTTTATTATTCCGCAGCTCGCTAAAAACGGGCTGGAAACGTACAACTGCGACACTGCACCACGTGATGGGAGTTTTCGCCGACAGCGAACCCCATAGAAAGGGTATCAGGAGTTGCACACTCTTGGGGGGTTATGTACTCTTGGTACTATCACTAGGCTAACTATCACCCAAGTCAACACCACAAACTGGAAGAAAACATGGTTTCGTTCCCTACAGCCAGTACATACAACTAGTACACAATCATGTAACTATCCAAGCAGCAAAAACAAAGTCAGGTGGGAATGTACCAAACAGGGCATACAGATGATGAGCACGGAGTAAACACCAGAGTTCAGCGTTTCATCAAATAGAGCAGGATACAAGAACTAGATGCTCTGCTTTAGAGTTGGCGTTGGCTTACATTATTGACTGGCACTTCGCCAACCTCCATGTTCTCTTCATTGCTGCAGGTGTCCATCATGGCTACTGGTGCTTGCTGCTGCAGCTGCTGCTGTCTGGCTAGGTCCATTTCCATCACAGGGACAGTCTCTTGCGATGTGGTACTGCTTGCGGACACTACCGAGCTCACAGATACTGGGTCTCGGACAGCAGAAACATACTGCCACGCACAAAGCAAACAAACAAAAACAATAAATTTCGACTATGGACTTGGATCTCGGGTCCAGGATATATTATGGCCAACAAAGGTGACAAGGAAGATGAAATGTTACTCTAGCAGTCTGGCGTCGCATTGCCTGTGATTTCTGGCACGTGCATATAGTAGAACTGTACAGAAATGGTGGCTAGAGAGGACCCAACGCGCCGTTTCTATCACCAGAGTGGCAGGAAGCCGACACAATCATGGTGTGATGTCGCTTGCATTGTTTTGCCTGCGACTTTCTCAGGTGGTGTGATGCATGTTAACTGGTCCACAGCGCACTACTTCTAGCAAAATTAGGACAGATTTGCCATGGCGAAATGTGTGGAGAAGCAGATCCCAAACCCAGATTTTTTAGATTTAAAGTGGGTTTTTGATCCATAATTCGGCCCAAATCGGACTTTCAAATGCCAGCGGGACCGTTTCCGATGAATGGACTGTAGATGTGCTAGACGCTGTCTACATTGCCAAACTACAACCTCAGCTGTGTAGCCAGAAAGAATGTGTGAGGAAGCTAGTGCTATTTTTGATTTCCCACCTGCTTGTTATAGTACTCTTTGGCGCAATTAGCACCATCATGCAACTTGTGTACGTTTCATCACCATTTCACCGCCGATAAGCTGTATACATTGACACTGTTGTACTTCGTGCAATTAGTACCCCCATGATTGTACTGATTGGAGATGTAATAGAACGAAATGCCTCATCAGGCTCACAACTGGCTTCGTCTTTCATCTGCTACTAAGCCCATTGCGCAATGACGTACAAGTAATAATTATGTACCGCGAACACAGCCACCTGGGCATGGTCGTCTGGGGGTGTTGAACAGTGCATTGCTGATCCCAGCGTACTCACATAACACCCCACACAGCCACCTGGGCATGGTCGTCTGGGGTGTTGAACAGTGCATTGCTGATCCCAGCGTACTCACATGCATTACTCATACCTTCCATATTTGGCAATGCGCAATGGGCGTATACAGTACGGAAGAGATGTAGAAACACCCACAGCGACTTACTGGTTGACTATAGCTAGTAGCTGATTGAATGTCCATTGGAACTGGCCGTGCTGTGTTGCGCATAGCAGGTGCAGTAGAAGGGCTGTTCACTGGCTGCAGCGTGTCGGTGCTCATGGCGTGCCCTGGTGGACGACTTGGTATGGTGTAGTTAGCCAAGAAGGACGCGTCATCGCCACTAACTCCGCCCCTGCTACCAGCGACAGTGCGAGCAGGATCAGCCGCAGTGGCAGGAGAAGCAGTCACTGGACGTATAGATCGCCTGGTCAACTCACCCACCGGAGGCATGCCAGGACGGGACAGCTTGTCGGGTGTAGGTGGCTCTGCAGCGCTGGCCAGCACGTTTCCAGTCCGCGGTGAGCAAGGTCTGTCAGTCTTGGCTTTCAGCACACTTTTGATTTTGCCCGCATGGCTCTGCGTGGACGGGTTGGTCTTCCGGGATAGCACGGAAGTGCCCAGCCTGCTAGATTCTGTCTGCGTGGCTGGTTGTCTCATTTCATGTGCTACAGCAGCAGATGGACGGACTGCTGCTGCTGCTGTTGCTGTGTGCTTATCATTAGTAGTAGAGCTCGTACCAGCGCTACTACCAGGAGAAACCGACAGTGTTGAGGACGTGGAAACTGCTGATGACGGCGGTCTACTGTAAGGTTTCAGAGAGCTATGCACACCAACACCAACACCAACACCAACACCCCGCCGTTCTCTACGGGACTTCCTTGATGGAGATGAGTCTGTTGCTGCTGTTCTTTCGCTGCCTTTGGCTGTAAGGTCACAACTCAAAACTGACCCGGGCGCAGGAGAATTCTTGAACATGCTTTCACTGGCCTCGTCACGAGCTTCGTTGCACGGAGGATCTGGCGTGCGGTGAGGTGGAGCAGTAGTCGGCAGGGTGAGCGGCGAACTGGTGGGCAGTTGAGTGGTGTGCTGGCTGCTAGCTGGACTTAGCAGCACTGGCGAAGGGATTGCAGTATTTCTACTACTTCTACTACCAGGGGATACCTTCGCAGTATCATGGTGGGCTGCATGTCCTTCACTAACGCTAGTTAGAAAACGTGTGGAGTCATCGACAACGCCATCACTGCCACGATTACTTGCACTTGCCGAGCTGACTGCATCTTGGACTAGCGTAGCATGCATGTGCTTTCCAGAGTTTGCCTTGGGTTTGGCACCAGCTGAACTGGCCAGCAGTTGAACATTGGCTGTGGGAACAGTCATCCGCTGCCGTGCCCTGTGCTTCTCGGCCTTGACCTTAGCCAAACGCTGAGGGGCAGCATGTGTCCTCTTGCTTGTACCCGCCCTTGGTGAAGCCTGTGCACAGGGCAGATGCAGAGGTACAGCAGTAAGCAATGCGCCACACAGAACAGACAACCCAAAGCCCCTGCTGGTACAAAACTACTTAGAAGCAATTCTATAGTATAGGCTATAGGAGGCTGACTACTAGTATGCCATACAACACACGTGTGCTGGCTGATTATGCTAAGCAAGACTGAAGTTTGGACATGCTCTCAACGGGCAAATCCCCCTCCTCTTCTCCCCATGCACACACTCGCAAGTGCACGTGCGCGCACACACACACACACACACACACACACACACACACTGTTGTGCAGTTGTGACATCACCTACTCCTCACCCCCCCCCCTCCCTCTTCTTGCAGATACACGTACTTCCTGACTCCTAACTCTGACGCATGCCTGTCCACACAAAACCGATGAAACGGCCTCTGACCATCTCTATCAGGTTTCCAAACAATTCAGGTTCTAAGCAAGACAATAACTCAGAAGTTGCGACGGACTCGGCCATTTGAAACTAATTTGAAACTGTCCACCTCTGCACACTGCGCTCTTGGCCCACATTCGTGTTAAGAGAACTTCTCGCCGGGCAACAGAGCATGAAGGGCACTCTCGATGATGTTTCCTTGAAGATTGCAGCCATTACGCTCGATTTGACGAATGTCAAACAAAAAGTTGAGAGCCTAGAGAAAGGCACGAAGCAGAATGAGTTGAAAATCAGGCAATGCATGGAGGATGTCGGATCAGTGAAAGTCCATACCGAAACAGACATAAAACGGATTCGACAAGAACTAGTAGTGCTTTCCGAGAAAATCGGTTCTCTTAGTGACGCTGCCGCCGTCACTAAAGCGAAGATCAATGATGTCACGTCCAATGCAAATGATCAGTCCGCGACTGGAACAACACATTTCGTGAAACGGGCGGAAGTGCAAGCCCTGTTGCAAGAGCAACATGATGTTATGTCTCGATCCAATAGCATCATCTTGTTCGGGTTGCCTGAGTCTGTGAGTGCAGTGCCCACAACATGCAGGAATGTGATGTCAGAAGCTGGTGTTTCTCTTCCCGAAGACACCACGATCGAGAGGATCGGCAAAAAGGCAACCACCACCGACAGTGAAACTCGCCCCCGACCAGTACGCATCCGTACGTCGATGTCGATAAAGGACGCAGTTTTCCGGCACCGGTTCAAACTGACCTTCCTCGACAGGCCGTTGTATGTGGGTCACGACCTGACCCCGCACCAACAGGCGGCGAGAAAGGCTGTTGTTCCCCTTTTTCGGACGCTGCGAAAGAAAGGTGTGACCTGCTCGCTGCCGTACGACAAGATAGTCCAAGGAGGAGTGCCTTTGCCGGATGAGCGTATCGCCCAGCTCCTACAAGACGGCAACGCATAGGACAGCGCTGGCCCAGTGGCAAAGGCAAGTGATCCCGCTGTCAATGTATATACTACTCACATTAATAATTTTACTCACTTCTTCCATATGAATGCATGTGATGAGCACCCCTCCTCTTCTTCTTCTTGTTCTATTTCCCATGTACATACTACACCACTCCACCACAACATTAGTTTGCAGAATAGCACCATGCATTCAGGCTCTTTGGTCATATGCACTCTGAACTGTCGCAGCATGCAGTCAACATTAGTTCAACTCATCGACTTGATTGAGCAGCACCACATCGATGTCCTCTGCTTGACGGAAACATGGCTAAATAGCACTACACCCGACGAAATAGTATCAGTTCCAGAGTTCGACCTTCACCGACGGGACAGGGACAGTGTTCAAGTAAGTTGGAACACACTGGGAGGTGGAGGAGTTGCCATACTGAGTGCGTCACATCTCTCAGCACGCCGTCGCACGGACCTAGAGCACCAGTCATCAGAAATGATCACACTTCAAGTCAATGGTATCATTATTTCATGCATGTACCGGCCACCACGTCATCACACCTCCTCTTTCAAGCATGCATTCTCGGTTTTGTCTGAGGTGGTGGACAACAGCCCACTAGTGGTTACAGGCGACTTCAATGCCCGAAATGAGGAGTGGAACACGAACGATAGAACAAATACAGACGGTCGTGCGCTAAATTCTGTTTTCAATGATCTTGGCTTGAGTCTGGTGTCAAAGAATTGTGGCACTCGACCGTCCAGCCATTCGAATCCATCACTAGATTTGGTATTATCAAATGCACCTGATGTCTTTGACAATTGCATTGTAGGGATGCCACTGACGGACCACTGCCCTGTCATATGCTCCGCATCCTGGTCAGCACTGTCTGCAATCTATCGCTCAGTATCAGGAGCAACCAAGGGTCAGACTAGGGAGAACACCACAGAGAAACGAACAATCAATTTCAACAAGTTGCGCACAATACTCAGTACTATGCACTTGGAAGAGTGTATACTTGGGGAGGACGTGCACATTGACTACAGATGCATGGCACTGTGCTCATCGTTAGATCAAGCCATCGCACGGTCCACCCTCGTGACTAACAAAACCTTCCGTGTGAATACACAGCCTTGGTTCACTTCCTCGCATAGAAAAAACCGTCAACGAGTCTCACGCCTGTACAAACTTCACCGCCGAGACCTACACAATCCGACGCTTAAAGCAGCATACATTCTCTGCAGAAACGAGTACCGCAACACCATACGGAAAGCTCGAGACTCGTATTTGTCTACACTGGGGACATCGAGGCTAAGCAAAGGCAGAGCAGGCGGCTACTCGTGGTGGAAAAGAGCAAAGAAGATATGCAACATTGGCAGTAAGCCGCGTGGAATACAACTTCTCGCGGATGATGACGGCACCCACACATCTAGCAAAGCCAAAGCTGAAATCCTTTGTGAATTCTTCAGGAAGCAATGCACCGCAGATTCCCCAAATCAGCAACCAAGTCGTTGTCCATCATCCAGCACCATTGATGACCAAGAGCCATTTTCGTTCACAAAAATCAAATCCACAGATGTCTATGAAGCTGCAAGAACATTGTCTGTGCACAAATCATCTGCTGACAGTTACCTATCAAATGCCGTCCTCAGCCGCTGTGCAGACATCCTGTGTGTACCTCTGGCTACACTATTCAACTACAGTCTTGAGCAAGGCGAGTTCCCTTCCGCTTGGAAGATGGCCACGATTATCCCAGTGTACAAGGAGAAAGGTTGCCCAACTCACCCTACGAACTACCGCCCAATATCCCTCCTCCCCTGTATAGCAAAACTCTTTGAAAAAATAGTAGCGAAACAACTCCAGGCTTACCTAACAATAAAACAGAAGATATGCAGTCAACAATACGCGTACGTGAAGGAGAAGTCTGCGACAGACCAGCTTATTATACTTACCCAGCAAATGGCCGACTACATTGATGAGCGTCTGAACTTCGACCTGGTCTCCCTAGATTTCTGCAAGGCATTTGACAGAGTAAGCCACTCAACTCTCCTCCGTCAAGTCAGCAACTTCTCGGACCATAAAGTCACTGCCTGGACTAAGAGTTATTTGCAGGATCGAAGCATAGCCGTGAAGATTGAGTCATGCATGTCAGTGCCCAAAGTCACCAACTGTGGTGTTCCCCAGGGATCGCATCTGTCTCCTCTACTGTTCGTGATCTACATTAATGACCTACCAGAAGCCATACATCATTCGCACACCTTCTTGTTTGCGGATGATGTCACTCTACTTTTGCCGTACAAAGGCTCTCTGTCAAGTCCTGGTATCCAAGCGGACATTCATGCATGTCAAAACTGGGCCAGGGAAAGAGGCGGAGAGTTTTCGCCCTCAAAAACTTCTGTTTTAAGCTTCCGTTATAAGCCAGTGGCAGCATCATCACCAGCACCAACATCTGCCACCTACACTATGGAGGGTCTACCTCTTCCCAGTATTGACATCCTCAAACATCTGGGAGTTCGCTTCAGTGCAGACCTAAACTTCCGTCAACACTACCTTGACATCAGTCGCAAATTCAAGCAGAGAGTAAGCCTACTTTGTCACATGGCACATCGTCTTACACCGCAGGCCATGATGCTCCTCTACAAGTGCTATGTTAGACCTGTGATTGAGTATAGCGTCGTAGTGTGGTCCTTTCGTCTTCGTTCAAGCGACTTGACTGAGCTGGATAGAGTCCAGGCCAGGTTTGCAAGATCCTACCTTAGGAAACGCAAAATCCAAATCGACTTTAATACACCCAAGCAGGATCTTAATAAAAAAGCTAACATTGAATCCCTTCTTTACCGCAGGCAGTTTTTAAGCTTGGTTACCATGCACAAATTTATTTTCAAGTATCGACGTTGCCTAGCTTCATTCCATTTCAATATCACGCAGAGTGCGAGACGCCCTAACAAAATTATTCTCCCTAAAGCAAAGACCACATCAAAATCGTTGTTTCTCTTCCAAACCTCCCTCTTATGGAACTGCCTCCCACCAAGACTAACTGCAGAACCATCCATTATTGTTTTCAAGAATGAGCTTCGCAAACTCACTTGCAAACATAGTGCTTCGCTCTCCGGTATGCCTACGCCATGTACATAACCCCCCCCCCCTCCCCCCCCCCCCCCCCCCCCGTGTGCTCCCCAACGCATTCACGCTGCACACCTTTTCACTACTTTCACATTAGCTCATACGTGTACATGTACATCCTTCAAAGCGGTGAACCCCTTGATAGGCGACAAGCCTCTGGGTCATCCTAATAAAGATTATTATTATTATTATTATTATTATTCACCACACCATAGCAAGCTCTCAATGAAGATACGGAACATCTATCCAAGAATGAACTTCCTGGCTATGGTGTGGTGAATGTGGGCCAAGAGCGCAGTGTGGAGAGGTGGGGTTCTAAGCAAGGCACTCAGTACATGTACCTGACTGGATATTGCTGCCAAGGCATTCGCTACAGTGGAGATGTGACGTGCTCTAGCGGCATCAGTCACAGTGGACACACCAGGCGATGATGGACTGCGCTGGGATACTGGTGACTGACATGTAGGCACACTCGGAGGAGAAGAAGCAGATACAGGCCATCGGCCAGTGGCGCCTCCAGCACTTCGCACTGGCGAAGCGGCACCTGCAGCATTTCGCACTGGCGAAGCTCTGCTAGGACTGGCAGGGACAGATGCTAGGCGTTCTTCGTGCGTGGACGTCAATGCAGCTGTCGGCACTGCTACGGTAGACGGTGGCGGCCGTTTGCTCCTCGTTGTCTTAGGACTCTTTGCAACTGCTTGTACCTAGAAGAAATCGCACACAGCACAGTAGCCGCATACAAGAAAATCAAATCAGCAATACAACATCCTAGTCTGGCATGTATAGTGCATTCCATAATTTAGATCCACACTACACATCCATAAGCACTAAGATACACAGTTTTAGTGTGCATTTTAAAGCTTCAACTTTTGGGCAATTTTCTCCGCTCATCATGCGAGAATTTCCATTTCGAATGACATGCATGGCAATTCACCATGCACCAGTACATGTAGATAAGTGTGTGCTGGGACTGAACCACGGGAAACTAAGGGTCGGGTTTACATGGCATAACTGTAAATCACTGAAAGCGGTTGAACATCTATGCTCCAAAGGATAGAAAGAACATCTATGCCCCAAAGGATAGCTCCAAGACAGAAGCGGAACTGGTACGGTCTGATTTATTTTTTAAACAAAATTCCGCTACACAAACTGTACAGTTATCACTGTATGTACCGGTACATCATATTATCGGCTTTTGCCCGGGTTGTTCAAAGTGTGTACATTATTACATGCTGAACAGCGCGGGCGCGTGTGGGCGTGCGTGTGAAGGTAAAGCCAATAGGTACTCCATATCCATCTCATCGACTTTAAAGACAAGACATATGAGTGATGTCTATTTTGCGGCAAACGTCACATTCGAGGTAGACTTCCATTGCTTTCCTCGTCATCTTTTCCTCCCCAGCACTGCCAGGTATTCATCAAGGCTGAGTGGATCTAGGAGTGTTTACGGGATTCGACCTGCTGTAGTATGCTCAAATCGCAGTTTGAGAGTTGGCTAGAAGTCCAACAAATCTTCCCTGCAGTTTTACACACCGTTACCTTCTTGAAATGCACATGCCACGCTTGCTGGAATAGTGTGCACTTTTCATGTGCTATTTCAGGGTGACACATACTGTGACATAGGTCATGGCAACGAAGATTGAGACGACGTCACACGTTTTCATGCCGGGTCGGCAATCATCAGGTGAAAAATCATTATATTGCTCAATAATAATATTATAATTATGGTAGCACTCAAGTACGGTGGATGCCAAAATAATCGCAACAAATCATTTTCGGATAGGCTTCTCACGCTATACGGCCCGACGCTCTTTGTCTATGTATTTTCACCTTGAACATGGCACCAACCCCGGGTAGTTTGTCTGACTTTCCCTGGCACCGACTGTAAATATGATGCGGCGAAGATCGCTGATACTTCAAAAAGCATGTGTACGTACCCGGTACGTGCTTCAAAGTACATGTACTATTATAAAGTAAAGTTTGCACATCCGCGTTACCACCGGCTTACGATTGTGTTGAGAAACACAACCAGCTTAGAGTGTTAGCAAGTCAAAATGTGGCAATTTGATCAGTAAAGAATCTTGTACAAGTCCTGTGACATGCAAGTACATGCAGTACACTGTATACGTACTGCAGATCTCTACAGCACAGTACCTGTGTATGGCATGGTGCAGATGTGCGGCAAGCCAGTGCACTGGGCCTTGTCCACTGCCTCTGCTTGGTGACTGAATTCCAATAGTAGACTTTGCCCTGAAATTTACCAGCCTCCGATTTGAATTTCCACCAGGGACCATGAAGGTGCTCTCCTCGGCCAAGGCCCGGGAAATCTTTGGTGTTACTCATGGCCTTTTTAACGCAAAATGTATTCTTTGAGCCGTCAACGACACAAACAATTACTATGGGGCGAAGAAATCATCAAGGCAACCCGCCTGAAACGCAAATAAATCTCGGGTTTATTTGTTAGAGAGAGAGAGAGAGGCTAGAAATACACTGATAGACAAACTTGTCACTGCAATCCTCCTTCTTTCCCAACTCTGCAATGAAGGAGAAAGCCAACGATGCAAAACTGAATTGAAAACAAAACTGCATGCGAAGTACATTTTTGTAATTCAAAATTTGTGAGGTCAACAAAGGGGAATTCCCCTAAAGGGAACACCCGGGCTAGTCGTGTGAGTGTTGGTTCTATCAATGGTCTATCGCCCTCCCCTCCCCTATCTGGGCACATACTAGTACTATTACTAGTAACCAGGGAGGTGGGGGGGGGGGGGGGGGGCTCTGCTGGAGCTGTATAGTACTGTATACCATGGTATACATGCAGTGCTCAAAGATAGGCCATAGGGAGTCGAAAATAGTGATCAGTACAGCTGTGAAAAGTAGTAAAGTAAAGTGCACGGGAGAGCATTGGCAACATGATGAGTGACACCAGCTAGCGGCGAAAAACATCACGGCCAGTGGCTGCGTGTGTCGCATGAACCCACGCCAGTATTTCATAGCACATTTGAAGTCCCGGGAGACTGAGAGTATTTCAAGATCAAAATAATCATCTTTGGACAGTGTGCACCGCTCCCCGCCCGAGGAGGGCCTCAGTAGAGCCTACAACTGTAGCTAAGTTGTGACACTTGTACACATGAACACCAGTAGGCAGTAGTAGTTACTGTAACATGAGGAGAATAATCTGCGAGTCTATCATACACGTACAGTACTCCATAAACACATTGACAAAATTAGTTTTAAAAATCAACTTGAGGAAATTTGAAATCTATAATTATCATTTGCAAGATAATTGACGAGACCCAGCAGCCTAAGAAGAAGGAGTTATAAACAACTATCATCATCGGCGATGGTGACAGGAACGACGCATGGCTTCAGAGCTCAGAATGGTCACGCGGCCCTAGCGGTTATCATGGCTACAACATGGGCATGTAATACTTCGAATATCAAAACTTACTTTCATGATTCAATATAAATCCGAAGAGGCAAAGAGCCCTCCCCTCTCTTCAGAAGCCAAAGCAAGTTCAACAATATAAGTACACGCGCAGCATGAATAATATTGACAAAAATATTTGCTTTGAAATCTTCAAGTCCAATCTGCAGCAAAGCAATGCTTGCAAATTGTTTGTAAAAATTAATAGATAAGGGTGTTGACCATTTGAAGCCAAGTACCTTCTGAGGCAACCTTCACACACAATGCCCGGAAACCTGCGTCCAATGCCAGCAGCAGCTCCACGACTATGCTGTTACTCTCCTAAGTAGAAACTCAATAGCCGGTATCCAGCAGTAGCTCAGACCTACGTGTTAGACGTCAACGGAACAGCACACGGAACATATCTACCACAAAGTGCCAGGCGGACAGTTTCTACAAAACAACGATCGCGCCTAATCCTGGCGATTTTCTTAAGTCGGCAACAATAAACGCTAGCAGTCCACCATAATGTTATGGGTAGGGTCCTCAGAGAATCAGGAACTGTACTAGTATGGTAAGACACGCTCAACTCACGGACACGGACACGCACAGAAGTGCATTTAGAGCATGCTTACTCAAATGCCCAAACCCTACTGAGACTGGATAAATACTGTCTTCGAGGATAATCAGCTTGTTCTGGCCAGAGTGCACGGTAGACACGCTACTCCTGACGAAGGCTGCGCCAGTCATAGCGAGGATTAGGAGCGTGCGTGAGTGTCGGGAATGGCGGGCACACAAGTTGCCACGTAGCCTGCGCTCCGCTCCCATTCTCCTCCATGGCAGCAACACCACAGTACGGCACCTTTTGCACGAGTGACGTTAGCTCCTGGGCAGAGCGGGGAACAGAGCCGGTCATTTGACGTGAGCAGGCATCCAGTGTACCGGCGTGGCCGATGAGGAGGGTATGTCCACCACCCTCCTCTCTGCCTTTGCTCAGGAGCTGTTGCGTAACTTTGTGACTTCGCCTATAGTAGTCTTCCGGCTTTTCCTTGGCATTCATCTGGCTGATATGCATGATGGCCTTGTAGGATGTGTCCACTTGCAGACCAGACGCAGCCATTTCCTCGGCAGTCATGAACGTGGGGATTCCGTCGCGACACCAGGCCAGCCACTCAAAGAGACCGTGCTCGATGCGAATCTTGCGCTTCGTCTCGCCCATGCCTTTCAGGATGGCATCGGCGGTCTGTACACAGCGCAGCGCTGGTGAGCTGTAGATGTGATTGATGGGAATCTCCTGCTCTGACATGGCCTCGCCAGTCAGGCGCGCCTGCACCATGCCAACCTCCGTGATTGGCGTGTCGCCCTTGAAACTAGCAGCGCCGCCCTTGCGAATGGGAACGGTCTTGGGCATGTTGAGATTTCGCCGGTGATAGGAGTTGTCCTTGTCAAAGCTGTACTGCAGCCACTGGTGACCAAAGGTGATGTCAACGCGCTCGGCATGTCGAATCATGATAACCAGACGCGGACCGACCGGTTTGGCCTTCGGTTGCTTCTGAATCTGTGCGTATCCATTGGCGGGGTCAAAATCCTTTTTGCTGGGATCAGGATCGGGGTGGATCGACGGCCGTGAGCGTGGCTTATGGCCCACCGTTCTCGGCTCCTCTCGGGTTTCTACTTCGCGGGCAATGCGCCAGGAGCGATGCATAGTCCAGCACTCCGTCTCGGCACACTTCTCTACATAGTTGCCGGGAAAGACGCCGGTAACGCCTGTCATGAACGACGTACCCACGTACCAGCCCTCACTTTCCGCCACCGCCTTGTCACCAGCCGGCAAGAGCATGAAGTCGTCCTCGTTGAGCTCCAGCTCATCGTCGTTGCGCGGGTTTAGGCTGTACAGAACACGGTAGACTTCTGCCGAGCCGACGCGGGGATCGCGGGAATAGAGCCGCAGCTCCCACTTGCCCGGTGCGTCCGGCTTGACTTTGCGGCAAAGCGTCTCCAGCGTTTTCTGCTGGTCCGAGTGGAACTGGTATGCCAGCGTCATGTGCAGCTGTTTCTTGTGCGGCTCCATCTTCACACCAACCTTTGGCAGCTCACCGGCAATGCGCTGCACTATAGTCTTTAACCACTTTGTCGCCGGCTGGTCCTCGAGAAACAAGCCGATGTAGGAGCCGGATGAGTAGAAGCTCAGGTCGAATTTCTCCGGTGGCTCGCCCATGCCCTGAACGCACGTCGCAACGGCACGCATCACCTGTGGTAGCTTGCTGTCCTCGCCGGAGAAGAACTGGCAGAGAGTGATGTGCGGGAACGACTTGTGCGCACCGTTTCGACCGCACTGAGCCAGGCTCTCGGCCCACAGGTCTTCCAATTGGCTACCCAGCTCGCCACCAGGGCTGGCATACAGCACGTATTCTCGAGCTATTGGCTTGTCCAAGTCAGGATCGAAGACGTGAGCCAGGATCCAGTCAGCTGCTGCCTGCACGCCCTGAGCACCAGTGGCAGCCAGAGCCTTTTCAGCACGGTTCTTCGGGAAGCCCATCTCCACCAGCACAGCTAGCGCATCACTAGCCTGCCGGATGGTGCTCGCTCGGTTGCGAGGCCTCGTCGCTGTCGGAGCAACTGGATGTGCTGTCGCCATCTTTCCAAACGGGCTGCAAATAGCTAGCCCGCGAACTTTTCTTCAATACAAATACTAAATCTATGTTCGCCTTCGATCTGGGTGTGTCATGGATCTACGGCCCTTTCCCAATTCCCAAACGAAAGGCCTTTACTGCACGGTTACAATCCACCTCCGGACGAAAGACAGGCTATTCAGCTGCTAGTGAAAAGCGAACGATGAACACAACAGGCCCTCGTGGTTCGTGTTCCACCTTCAGGCTCAGTACTTCCAGAGCTGCTGCTGCTACAGCTACTTCGCTACTTGTGCGTTAGCTAGTGTCGATCGAGGACACTCGCTAGCTGGAACTGTTGAGTGCACGTGCTGCAGCTTGATTCAACGGAAGACTCAAGAGGTAAGTGCGGGCGGCGAGCAATAAGGCTTCTCTCCAGATTGCCTGGCGGATCACAGCATGCTGTGGGCTAAAAGGAGAGACACGTGTGTGTGAACAACACAAATCCAGGAGAGCTCGAGAGGTGAGAGTGAAGCTAGAAAAAGATTGAGAGCCTGCAGACGAACTACGAGGGGACTTCCGAGGCAGCGAACACTGCCAGCAGGGTTTGAGCCACCTCCAAGTCCTCCTAGGAATCCTAGCTAGCTAGCTCCCTGCCAGGCTGTAGTGTAGGCTGAGTGAAGCAGTCACTGGCATGATCATGATGATGGGTGAGCGATGTGCCCCTGCAACACCAGCTCGGCCCCTTGCCCTGATCATCACGCAGCCGTGTCGACATCTAGCCTTCTATTCCTAATCTAGGTCACCCATACCAGTGGCAGTGTCACCTGGTCACTACAATAGTGGCGTAGTGCACACCGTGACACACGTCTTCACTGACTTCGGCGACTTTCTCACGGCAGTGCAGTGCCACCACTGCATGCACGTCACTAGCACTGTCGTCAGTGCACCGATACAGACAGTGATCTGGTGATACTGGAAGACAGTGTCCTCTGATCTGCGTCAGTGGCTGTACTGCTGTTTCAAACATATCACGTGCTTGTTGCCATCCGACGGCCAATCAGCATCGACTTGTACCAGGGCAGAAATTGTGTGTATTGCCTGGACTACGGCATGGCAATGCCCTGCTAGCATGCTACGGAGTACGGTGACATCCCCTGCATGCATGCTAATTGCTATGCAAATGCCAGGCTATGGTGCCATCTATCAGCGTAGCTCGGCAAGGGTCTGTGGCACTGGCAGTTTTTCGTTGTCAGCTCAGTTCGCATGTACATTCGACTGTGAACTGACGTTACTTGCTCTGGTAAGCGAAATAAAAGAGCATGCACCCTATCTATCTACCCTGAACTTAGCAAGCCAAAATAAGTAAAGTGGCAATCACCGGGGTCAGTTTTCCATGTTCGGATTCCAGCTGTTCCAGCTCCGTGCGCTCTCGGGCAAGCCCTCGAGCGCACGGCTGAAGTTTCGTTCTGAAGTTTCAGCTCACGAAGTATCAGCTCCGTATGCTCTCGGGCAAACTCACAGTCACAATTACAAGCTGAAGTTTCGTTCTGAGCTCCGTACGCTCAAGGGCTTGGGAGCTGAAACTCACAAGCTGAAGTTCCAGCTCCGTTTCAGCTGAAGCAAGGTGAAGTTTCGTTCTGAAGTAACCGTTAGTTTCATCTGGAGCAAGGTGAAGTTTCAGACGTCCCCGACCACCACCCCTAGAGGAGTCTCGCTTTTATACCTTCATGCCCCCGTGCTCATTTTCAGCTCCGGACGTTATCAGGACGTGCTGATCGGTGATTGGTGTTTGCTTGTTGATGTATGCGGTATGTTTGAAACACAATCAAGCATGGTAGGAAGGTCTTGATGGAAAATGCGTACCCTCGTGCGCAGCC
>NC_088646.1:11289946-11324946 GCF_964019385.1 Sycon ciliatum
AGCATCCAGAAGCCAAAGCTGGGGTTACAATCTGCAGGTACTAGGTCGACATGCATGCTACGGTACGCACAACATACCGTACGCACTACACACCGTACCTATTTACGGTACGGGACATGTACGGGATACTGAGCCAGCCATGGTCGTTGTTGTTTTGGCAATGATGCCCAGTATTATGATGGCGATAAAGTAACTGCCAAAAGCCAAGAACACAATAAACCTCTACGAAAGAGAGAAGAACACAGACAGCCAATACTACGTACAAAGAAGGAAGGAAAAAAGAACAAAAGACAAACAAAACAAAACAAAAGACACAGTAGAGTCATCCAGCAGGAATAAAAAAAGTACAAGCCTAGATAATCATCTACATGTACATGTAGATGCTGGCTAACCGTAAAAATAAAGGCCTTCGAACTCGTCACGTGAAATGCACCACCAGTCCACCACGGCCACACACTAGGGACTGGCGGATAATGCCGGCAGAAAATTCGAAACGGCATCACCATGATCACAGACGAGAGAGAGCAGAATTTGGCAGAACTGACGCTTGAAAAAGCAGAAGATCTATCCCGAGTCCTAACTTCTGGCTAAGACTCCTAACTAAAATAATAATTACTTCAAGTTCAAGGTTTTCCTTTGCTCTCAGCTGGGCACTTTTTTAGCACTGCAGACAGTTCAAGCGCTCGCTTATATTGTGCTTGGCAGAGCTACAAAAATGTAGAGGGCGCTGCATCATCCAGTCCGCAAGCTACATGAAAGTGGCAGGCGCTGGCGCTTGACTGCGGTCAGCGGAGATTTTCTGTTGCTGGTGCTCTGCTGTGGAACGCTCTCCCTGGTGAGGTCCGCACAATTACCCGGCTACCTGTACCATACGCCTGTAGGGAGTAGTTCGAGTTGCTGCTGATTGCTCTGCTCTCCCTCCCCGTGCAGTTCAGTAACCCGCACGTAGTATCACAGATACATCGTATTCTCTCTCTCCCCCCGTTTACCCGCAGTTATTAGTATCCTATTCTCTTACTATGTGCTTCCATAGCTTTTACTATGTTCTTCCATAGCCACTTCTAGGCTAAGCCTTCGCCGTCATTTTATTGGGTCGTCATCCCGTTTGAATGTGCGAAGTGAAATAAAAACCAACCAACCAACTGCTGTACTTCAGTTCAGTACAGAGGTCAAAGTGCAATGTCTGTTTCATAATTCAGCACTCATTGAAGATGGCGGTTCCCCAAAATATTTTTAAATAATACTTCTTGAAGTAATAATTTCACGGTTCGCGTGAGACTCGGCCAAAAGGCAAAGGCCCAGTTTTCCGCATCCGCAGGAACGCCACCACCCTCTACAATGTAGGATCAAGGCGCAGATGCAGCTCCCGGTGCCGGTGGGAGGTGAGTAGATCAGACCCACCGCAAAGTGGTCAAAGACCGAAAAATCCTGCCTATAATAATTATTTAAAAAATAGTAGAAACCACATGGAAACGAGTTCTGCCGGGAGCAACTATCCACGACTGTAACAATTAATAAGCAGTCAGAAAGTGCGATAACAGGGCACAAAATTGACATGTTACTGAGACATTCAACGACCTGAGACCTAGCTCTCACACACCTCCAGTGCGCCTTCCAGCTCGGAACTTACTTCAAGGTTATGGTAGGACTAATGAGGGGAAGGTGAGCGCAGCGAAAATGTACACAAGCTAAGTCCCACAGCAACAAAGAATGCCGACTGTTACAGAACCATGACGGGACCATTAATAGTATGACAATGCGGTCTAACTACAATTCGAAGCAGCAAAGCAACACACCATCCAACTTAGGTGGGTCAGCCGTTGAATATCAGAGATAAAGAAAGGGAGAAGCTTTGCGAAAACGAATTGTACAAAACCGGACGCCAATATCTAACGGTACTCCTCATGCATGACAGTATTGTGGACGAGTTGACTACAATAACAAGTACTGAAGTAGTTTCACACGAGTGGTGTGTTGCTTTGTTGCTTCATGTGATGAAGCTGGAAGTCATCGCTTCGAAGGCAGGCCGAGATGTTGCGTAGAGTGCAGCGTCGTCAGCAAACTGGGATTCTGTGACCGTTGATGACAGGAGCTTGCCCTTCGCCATTCGGTCACCAATTTGCTTCCTCCCGACTTTATAATGAAAGGATATGCCAGCATCCGGACAACTGGACCTCCAACTGGCAACGACGGCAGAGCCTCGGAAGTACAAACTGAACAGCATTGGTGCGAGAGTGCAGCCCTGACGCAATCCATTCCTCGCAGTTATCGGGTCAGTCAGCTTGCCATCCACCCGAACAGAAGCAGTCATGCCGTTGTGGAGTGACTGAATGATGCGAAGCATTGCCGGCGGAACACCAAGCTTCTGGAGAACCTGCCACAGCGCTGCACGCGGGATACTGTCATACGCCTTTCTCAGATCGACGAACAGGACATTATTATGCATCTGAATCATGCTCCAACGTCTTCTCCATCAACTGCCGTGCGACGTACACCATATCGACGTAGCCACGTCCCTTTCTGAAACCGCACTGAGAGTCTGGCAAGACATCTTCAGCGATAGCTTTGAGGCGGTCCTGCAGAATACGGGCAAGCAGCTTGCCGACAACGTCCAATAGGCTGATGCCTCGCCTGTTACCACAGTGGTGTAGATCTCCCGGCTTCTTCGGGATGGGCACAACCACTGCATCACGCCAATCATCGACTACAGTGCCTTCGAGCCAGGATTTACGCATGATCGTCAGGATACGACCATGTAGGACCATGTCCGGTAGAATGCCCGACTGACCGCCAGCTTTACCCGCTTTCATGGTCCGCAGTGCAGCCTCCAGCTCAGCAACAGTGGGTGGCTGGTACAGCTCAGGAATAACAGGACCATCCGCCATCATCTCGACCACAGCTGCGTCAAACTCACTCTCAACATTCAGGACACCCTGAAAGTGCTGCAGCCATCTTCCACTGACAGCCCCAGGTCCATCACTCAACGTGCCATCTTCCAAATACACAGCAGACGGCTGCATTGGACGGCGGCCTCGATGGAGTGTCTGCAACTTGCGGACTGCAGCCCAACGAACGGAACAATTGTTAGCAGCGCTTTCAGCTTGGGATGCGATGTCTTCAATCCAACACCACACATACACACACACACACACACACACACACACACACACACACACACACACACACACACACACACACACACAAATCCGGTCGCACTTCTAGCGGCCCCAGGGCGCTGGCCATGCCGACGTAGTATTATGCGCTGCTGCTGGTCGCATCGGATCAACATGTGCACTGCATGCAACGACATACGTGCGCTCTGTGCGCTGTGCGCTGAGGGCGCCGGCCCCGGTCAATCGACTGGATTTCCATGTCCGCTACAGTACTCAGACAGTAGATCTACTAGTACTACTTGAGAACGGTTTTATTCACAACACCATGAAGTAAGAGTCAAAGCAAAAAGACAACCCAATTTCGGAATAAAATAGAACACTCAATTGAAATATAACTTTGAACTCAAAAGCTTCACACGAAATCATCACCTAATAACAATGCCTACGGGCATGCAAAGGCGAACGGTCAGAGCTCTGGCCGTGTCAGCAGAGCCGGCGGCAATAAGCTGCAAAGGGGCTCCCGACCCTGCGGCGAATGTAAGAGGCCCTGCAGCCCCTAAAGCACGTGACTGCCCATCGCAGCAGGCAAAATGAAACTCGGGTGCGTAACTCACCCATCACAGCAGAATATACCAAGTCTTTGTTTTTGTCTACAACGAGAGCAGCTAGCGACTTCAGAAATATAGAAGTTTCCTTGCCCGCCACACCCGAGGTCGAAAACACCAGTGGGGTGAATGATGCCCTCTCCACCTGGTTGACTCTGGCACCATACGCCGCCTTCTTCATTCTCTCATGTATTCTCAGGTGGCTAAGGATTTCCGGACGAGACAGCAAGGACGGCCCAAGGTCAGTGACCCTTACATCAAAATAGGCGTCCTGCTGCCGCGACCAGAAACCCCTACTAGCCCGTATGTCCAGGCGTGCCTCTGGCTGACGATTCGCGGAGACGGCAGAGATGTCCTCACCGTGTAGCGGGAGCAGATGTGGCTCAACCTCCACATCGGGCAGTACCTCCTGCAGCACTCCCGCCAGGAGGTCCCGAAGCTCGTTATGGCGAGCCGACGGATAGCCGCCGGTCGGGCACGTGAGGGCGTGGTGGGTGGTCATGGACTTCCCACAGACACAATGATCACTTACACCGTCCAGTGGGAGACCATATCGTATGCATAGCGCATCTCTAAAATCCGACTTTTTCAGCACTGTGCGGTTTGTCCAAGACGGCTGTGCTGTTAACCATGTTGAGACGCCTTTCTCATCCGCTACCGCGAGCAGCTGCCGCTGGACAGGTGAAAGCCCCTCAGCCAGCTCCGTCTGCATCTGCCGGCATCCACCGATTTTTTCCTGGCGCTTTTGTCGGGCGATGCCTCGTGCCTCGCCAACGGCTTCTTGAACAGGATTGGCCATGCCCTCTGCGATGGCCACGATGCTCTGCGTGTTTTGGTCCGGACTGATGGCTGGAGAGTCTCGGACGCTCACGTTATGGTGGGCGTCGATCAGGTTCACCATTGACGCCGTGATGGCAAGTGATGCTTGATGGTCTGCCTCCGCAGACTTTGCTACCATCGGGATAGCCAGGCCCCCGAATCTTGTCGGGAGGGACAGAAGCTTTCTCAGCGAGCTGTCAGCTGCCATTCCCTTGCCCAAAAGGGCAGGAAGAAAATGATAATCCAATGCCTCATCTAGAGGGGCCAGGGTGACAGAGTTTATCGATGAGGCTCTCAAATGATAGTACTACTAGTACTAGTAGTAGTAGTACCTGTAGTACATGTAGTACCAAGAGTACATAACCCCGCGCCCGGGGTTATGTACTTAAGGGTTGGTTCACATATCGCCGGTACGCGCCGGGAGTCAACGGGAGTGGGCCTCTTGCAACCTCTCCCGGCGCATTACGATTATGTGAACCAGTGCAGTCGTAACAAAACCATACGGTAAAATATCGCAAGGGACCGCCGGCAAAGTTGGACAGTGCCCAACTCTTGCGATCTGCCCCGGCACCGATCCCGTACGATTTTGACCAAAAGTGGTTTGTGAACCGTTTGCGCCGGTGATCGCCGGCTGCCGGAAGCCAGACTTTGTCAAAATTTCAAACCAAGGCTCGTCCTAAATTTTCCTAAATTGAAGCTAGAGACGAGGTTCGTTCGCCATTCTTGTAATCGCTTCAAGTTGGCAAATAAGTCAGCATACCAACCGATCCTTTTCGGATGATCTGCTTGACTGTTGTGCAACTTATGAGACAAATACAATTGAAACAAATAAAAAATACGATGGATACATTGGCAAGTTCTTGTGACTTCATCAACGTTTGCATGCATAATCTCGACACCATTGCTTACTAGACTGCAATAAAAGGTGTAGAAGTAGTTTCCTGATCTCCAGTAAAAGGTAGCAACCAGTGGCCATCACCGAAACACCTTGAACTACTGAAGAAACAAAGAATTAATATAAATTCAAGCTTCAATTGGCAAACCTGTCGTAGCATTTGGACACATTCTGTACTACTTTGTAGTAGATTTGGTACTCAAACCGTATGCGCAACGGATCGGGAGCTGGCTCGCCGCCGATGTCTTGCGATGTCTTGCGATGTCTTGCGATGTCTTGCGATGTCTTGCGGCGCCGATTTTGCTTATGTGAACCAACCCTAAAACTAGTACTAGTACTCAGTACTAGTAGTAGCCTATGAGTATGAAAAGCCACCCTGGCCTGCTGACCCCGCGCCCGGTAGGCGGTACGTCGATCGTCCCTTGTACTTGTACTTGTACTTGTTGTAGGTCATGTACAGTCAGTCAGTACTCGTACCCTGTCCTTACTCTACCACAGAGTTCCCACTCACATGGGCACACGCATGATGTAAGAGTTATTCTCACTCTGATCTCGAGGAAGGATTTCCTGTAGGCTAGGCTGGAGTGGAGTGGAGTGACCATGGTGACGGCTGGAGTGAAGTCGATGCATCCCAGAACAACAGAGGTATGCAGCGGTGACACCATGGACACTGCACAGACTCAGCGAAGAGTAGGTCCACACCACCACTGCACTGTCAGTGTCACCAGGCAGGAACTCCCTGGTCTACACGCGCACTGTCGGTAGGTCTACACTGCTGTACTGCGGCTTGGTCAGTGCTTGCAAAACTACGAGTGGACCTAAACTAAAGTAAAGAGGCTACAAATTACAATACTCAATATATACTACATCCTAGTACATAAGTAATTAGTTGAGGGAGCAAAAAAAATTATGGTAAATCGATCTGAACTGTGTGTTTTCAGATGGCCAGACACCTAGAGAACTGGTCTGGGCTATTTCAAGGATAGGTTTATTATGTGGTTCCCCAGCTATGGGCGTGTTATTGTACCTATGTTTTTCGGCAAAATTTCAATGATTTCTCACTTAAGGCGTAAAATTCCAGTTGGTAATACTTCAAAAATCCTGAAAGTGGGTATGGAGGGGCCTACAATACTGTCTTCTTTGGAAAATGTCCACAACATATGCCCAGACCACTGTGAGAGGCCAAGGTAGCCCAGAATGTGATTTGGCAAAACGCGTATTTCAGCAGACCGGACTTTAGACTTGTTTGAATAGTGGAGAATCGAGACAATAACATGGTCCATTTTATGGTCATTATCTGCTCTTCAAGGCCATAGGAAGGCTCTACAAAAATAGATTTTTATGTCTACCATCTCGTTTCTCCGTGAGAAACAAAATTTGTGACGGATTTTGCATATTCAGCTTGAAAGTCAGATTCAGCATTGTTGCCAAAATGAGTGTATCGACTTCATTCAAGCTTCACTTTGACTATGTAGGGCGAGAAGCATTTGCTATAGACCAATCCCAGACAATACCACATGCAACAGTCACAACTGAATTGTGTTATTCACATCTTTGTTGTATATTGTGATGTACATACATAATATAATGTACATACATACATACATGCATGGGTATATCAAATGTACAAAACAACGGATTATAAGTATAACGCTGTCAATGAGCAACTTGAGTTGCTTGGTTACTGCTGGATGCGATGGCTAGCAGCCACTGTTGGTATTGTGGGTTCGCGCCTCCAGTGTGCAGCACAACGTGAATGTTTGAGCAGATAACTGCAGCATCATCACGAGTGGTAGAAAGTGGGGACGATGCTGCACCTCCTGCAGCTGCTGGAGTACTTGTGCGGTCTGGAGCAGTGTGTAAAATAGGGGTGTTGGTGTTGGGTCTTCCAGATGCTAGATGATGTGTTATGCGTTTTGCAATAGCAGAACTCATTGTGACTAGCACACGCCCATCGCCACCCGGTTCGTGCAATAATCCAAGGATGCCAGTTCCCTGATTCCTCTCAAATGCCAACACCAGATGATTGTACCTGTAGGCATGATATATAACGTTGTTGTTGTTGAAGAATATTTAGACTTCTACAAACACCCATGTTGCAGCGAAACGCCCACTCCAGCTTGTTTGCTGAGACTGTGACAGAAGCCTGACTAGTGCTGCAATGTGTACTGCTGTGATTCATGATTTCAGTTGACATTCCTTGCCTTGCCTTGCCTGGGTAATATTGCAGTTCTTCACAACATGCATAACACAATTTTATGCTGCATTTACAGTCTAGTTCAAGGCCGAGCTCATGAAAATGTGGCAACTTGACCATGCATAATATTACGTGTCTGTGACTGTCTCTGCTCAAGTTGTTCTACAAGGCATATTGCCAATATTTCAATATTCAGTTTTATAATATATACAGATTCCTGTCATAGTTCAATGATACAAGCACAGCCATACTACCTTTAACCCACAGCCTTCTCCTGAGAAACACAGGCACAGGTCAGAACTCACCCAGTGCAGCCTTAGAGTTCATAGGATCAATGCTTTCCACTCCATCCAGCATGAGACTCACATGTCTGACCAAATTCTCCTGCCCACACATAGAACACTTCACTGGCATGTCGCTGTGCTGTTCCTACTGGCTGTTCCAGACCACACTCATTACTCACAGAGATCAAGTCTCTACTTGCAGACACTACACTCTGACTC
The DNA here is from genome assembly GCF_964019385.1 of Sycon ciliatum. Classification (NCBI taxonomy): domain Eukaryota; kingdom Metazoa; phylum Porifera; class Calcarea; order Leucosolenida; family Sycettidae; genus Sycon; species Sycon ciliatum. Next base: position 11,298,079 of record NC_088646.1, read on the forward strand.
CACTATCTCCAGGTACTGCAGGTACAAGACCAGTTTTTCTCTCACAGTCGTCAGTAATATTTTTATCTGGCGACTGGAAAAGAAAAAATAGATATCGTTCCAAGTGCCACTCAAGTGGATGCACTTGAACTTGAGAGAAGCATGTCACTTACCTGCGTTCTGAGACTGATACATGTATCATTGGTAGCTGGGCTCTGGACAATCTTGCAGGTTTACTTGTCTTCACTGGCAGGCGAGACTGAGAAAAGGGCATATCTGAGCTGGAAGTTAGAACTACACGACCTGAAGAAGATTGAACACGCTTTGGTCCTGAGCGCCCACGAAAACGGCCGTGCCTATTGATAACTACAAGTACTTGACACGAAGCTCCATAGCTCCATCGATCGCCGACATCCAGCAAACCAAAATGGAAAACACAAAACGTTCAAACTGTTCAAGGACTGCAGTTTCTTTGAATTCTCGCAAAATAAACTTTTGAACACGACTATTTCTCGCAAAAAAACTTTCTCCAGCCTAGCCTAGCCGCGGACAAAATGTTTTCAAACGCGAAATTTTGCATAAAATCATGCCCAGATTTCGATGCGCGCGCAGAAGTACTGAGCCCCCTTAACTTCATAAGACTACAAATTATTTTGTAGGCCCATTTTGTTTTCAAAGATTGTGAAGGCCACATCACCATGATCACAGACAGACTCAGTCATACTCATAGTCATAGTCATAGCGAGCGAGCGCCCCACTCTATCTACTATCTAGTCAGGGAGCGGTTGACTTCGGAACTCGAGGTCGATCATCGCGTCGAGGTAGGCATTTGAACTCTACAGTCTCTACTCTAGTCTAGGCTAGTCTAGCATCACTGACTGTACTGCACTGGTAGACATACCATGGCATGTGTACAGCAAGGTGTTGCAGCTACTCAACGACGTTACGCGTTCAAGTCAGTTCAGTTCTGATGCAAGGAGGTGTGCAAGCAAAATGGCAGAGCAAGGCAACACGATGTCCCTGGCCGAGCTGCGGGCCAAGAAAGGTAACTCCCGTTGTTGATTTGTTTGTTTTCTCGCTGGGCGCTTGATACTAGCCGCTTCGTAGGCGAGGTAGCGCGCGTGTGTGGAGAACCTCAAAGCTGCGATGCCATTGCAAATGAATGGTGAGGATGAAGTCTGGTAGGTGTGGTGGTTCGTCAACCGCTTGTGTGTTCGTGCCTTTGTCTGTTTGTTGTTGTGTTCATAGCTGCAGCCAGCAAGCCAGGAGGCGGCCGAGGTGCCGCAACAAAACCGGCTTCGTCTACCCGGCCAACGGCATCGTCAGCGACGTCCGGGAGCAGCGCCAGCACAGCACGCCGCACTGGTGCTGCGGCTGCTATGAGCCGGCCGCCATCATCCGCTCCTCGTACTACAGCCGCCACAGCAGCAGCTAGCAGTAGTGCTGGAGCAGTGGGTGCTGCCAGTGTCGTCGATTCGGTGAAGCAAGAGCGAGCTGAGGCCAACCGCAGAGACTTGGCTGCCCAGAAAGAACGTCGTCTGGCAGAGGCTAAGGCAAAGGAGGCGCAGAAGCGACAAGCGGTAGAAGAGCGTAGAAAGCGAATGGAAGAAGAGGAGAAAGCTAAGCGCCTCAAGCAGGCCAAGGCTAGGGAAAGCCGAAGTCGACCAGACCTCTCCACGATTGGTGTCAGTGGAGGCGGGAGCCGTCGTCAGCCTGGAATCGGTGTCAGCGCGTCTTTGAGCCGCTCAACTGCCTCTCTGAGTAGCGGTGCGGGGAGAGCAGGTGGTGTTGGGTCGATGTTGAGCTCCTCAACACGGGAAATGAACACGGTGGGAACGCCTGTTGCCCATCGACCACCAGGTCACAGCACAGCAGCAGGTAGGACAGCAAGGCCTGGGACAAGTGACCAGTCCTTGCAACGCTCAGCTGGCAATCTCTCCACAATGACAACAACGGGTAGAGCAAGCAGCAGCAGCAGTGCTACTACTAGCAGCAGTAAGTCCAGGATACCTGGTCAGACCAGCGGCTCTAGGATCAGCATGACGCCAGGGCGCCCGTCAAGTTCAATGGCATCATCATCAGCGTCCAAATCCAATGCCACCGCTGCCGCTACTACAGGTCGCGAGTCTATGTCGGGGGGCAGCCGTATACCGCGCAAAACAGGCTCTGGCATTGCCACAACCGGTAACATGAGGGCATCCATGAGCAACCAGCGGCCGGGGCGCATGGATGCTGTGGGTGTTAAGGGCAATGTGAAGGGCACGGATAGGATGTCCAATGCCGCTGCCTTGCTGCGGCATGAGCATGAAGAATCCGAGCGGCTGGCTGCCATGGAACGAGAGCGTGAAGAAGAGGAGCAGAGACTGTTTGAGGAAGAGGAGCTGGCGGCGCGACTGGCAGTGGAGAGCGAACAAGCACTGGCTGTCGACGAGGACGCGGAGAAGCAGGCTGAGCTGCAACGAGAGCAGTTTGACGAGAACGAGCGGAAACGTGAAGAGGAGCGTGCCAGCGCAGAGCGCGAGTGGCTTGAGAAGATGCGTCGGGAGCAAGAGAAACAGAAAGAAGAAGCTGAAGCTGAAGCTCAGCAGCGGAGACTCGAACAGGAAGAAGAGGAGGCGAATGAACTTAGGAGAAAGCAAGAAGCTAATGCCGAGAAGGAGCGGATGCGACAGCAGCAGGAACTGGAAGATGCTGAGGCAGAGCGTCAGAGACAAAAACAACTCCTGCGTCAGCGAGAAGAGGAAAAGGAGCAGCAGCAGCAAGCCAAGCTACAACAGGAAGAAAGAAAACGCCAGGAAGAGCAGCTACGGCTAGAAAGGGAAGAGCAGAAAAGAAAGGAAGCTGACGAAGCAGAGAGGCAAAAAGCGGAACTTCAGCGCCGCCTGGCAGAAGCCGAGGCTATTCGCCAAGAGGAACTGGAGCGGGAGAGACTTTTTGAGCAGGAGAAACTCGCAGAAGAGGAACTGGAGAGGGAGAGACTTGCCGAAGAGGAACTAGAGAGGGAGAGACTTGCTGAAGAGGAACGATGTCAGAAAGAGCTCCAGGAGCAGCAGGCCGAAGCTGAACGACACCGGCGAGCCGAGCAAGACCAAATGGAGCGGGAAGAAGCCGAGCGTCAGGCACGGCGTGAGGTAAGCGGCGGCATTACGCAATACCACAGCTTCCGCCTTCATTGTTTCTACTCTTTTGTTGCATTTTGTATTTTCCGGTTAGAAGCCATTTTTCAAACTTTATTCCGACATAGAGGCATACACTTACTGATTTAGGACCCGCAAACACGAACTGGAATAGGACAGTTTGCCTCGAAGAGATGGAGGGGGGGAGGCAGCTTGTTCACCAGTGCAAACAATACCATGTATAATAGAGTATTTGTGCAGCAAACATTATAGTACGCTGTGAGATGTTCAATAGGTTACATTGGTTGGAAACATGCCATTGCCGATGTGGCTATAGGTGGCACCTTTCTTGTGCACGGTTGGCACCTGTGAGACTATAAAGTGCTGAGGCTCCTGGAGTTGTCACCTGATGCCATGCACCTACGCTTGCATTGTTGGACTTCACACGGTAATCTATTATAAAGTGCTGAGGCTCCTGGAGTCACCTTATGCAGTGTATCAACACTTGCACTGTTGGACTTCACACATAATCTATTATACTTAGCGCCTTTCATGTGGCGCCTTTTGCACTCCTGTTACTGGCAGGCCCCTTTAAAAGCCATTGCGTGTCACTCATCTTTTCATTCTAATTCTCCTCATAGTTGGTTCTACCTCGGACGGGACATAACAGAAAGTGTAAACAGTTTCCATTTCGGGCAGCAAGCCCATGCTGAGTGATGTGCTACAAGTCTGGTCCGTGCCATTGCCTTCTTTTCAAAATAACTGTGTGTGTGTGTGTGTGTATGTGCGCGTGGGTGTGCGCGTGGGTGTGTGTGTGTGTGTGCAGCGTATTCAACAGATCATGGACAAAACTCGTCGGCCGCTGTCTGGAACTCTACCTGTAAGAATGAAAACTGTTATTGTGGTGTATGAGAGTGGGGCTATTGGATAGCCTTGAAGGCCGGTTTTTCATCCTGTTCCTTTCCTTGTGCAGGAGTGCTTTTGTGTGCTTGTGCTAAACACCTGCCTGGTCCATTCCAATCCTATTGTTGCGAAATTCTGTTCGAGTATTACTATAACGTAATTCCAATGCAGGGTACCGGTGTTTCATAGGTTAGGTAGCAGGCTGTACACGCATTGCATGTCATAGCTAAACAATTAAAAAAAAGGACTTAATGGGTCACCTCAGGGACAGGCAAACTGACTTTTCTTTTTGCATCCGTGTGAGCACCACCACCTAAACCACCACCACCACGCTGTTAAGGATCAAGGGGCAGGTGTAGCTCCCAAGGCAGCGGGCTGAGCATCAGGCCCAGCACAAAGCTTAAACGTGGTAAAAGGCCAAGCATCCATGGGCATTCACCGCATCCATGTTACTATTGTGCCATTCATGCACGTTCCCCAACAATGTCATGCTGTAATTACATCACAGCAAAGTTCACTTCTTTACGTGTATTTTGTGTGCCGACAACCTACAGGAAAAGACGCCATTGGAAGCTAGTTCTGTGACTGCAACTGAGGTCACCGTAGCCAATGCTGCAGTTGCTGATGCTCCCACATTGCCACAGCAGCCACAGACTGCACTCTCGCAGGTATCCGGCAAGCAAGATCTCCCAAGAATCGGCACATCCGATGACATTGGCTCCACGGCTAAGTCCGAAGTGGATGAAGTTCACAGATACAATGCGGTCAAAGGCAGCACCTCAAGTTCATCGCTGTCTGCCGACAGCCGTAAAACAAGTTCCATCAGCAGTGTGAGCGGTATGGAGGAAGTGTCCGTTGTCGAACGCATCATCAATCAGAAGAAGAAGAAGGACCCGGACGATGACTGGGATTACCCAGACTCCTCGCCAGCTGTATCAATTGGTGACCTGCGTAGTGAGCTACGGGATGCAGAGGCCGATGATCAGCTGTCCTCTGGTCTGTCAGGTAATGAGCTTGAACACAGTACAAGTAGTATTGCAAGTAGTGTTAGCAGCAGAGCTGGACTGACTGGCTCCAACAAATCACTCGGCAGTGGGGTGTCTGGAACGCCGGCAGTGGGTTTGATCACTGCACCATCTCAACGGCAAACAACAATACCACCAGCCGCAGTGTCTGGTCGTCCAAAGAGTGCCGAGGTGTCGTCCATGCAACGCTTGTTCCAGCGGCCAATCAGCGCTGACAGCAGTAAGGCCCCTGAGAAACGCTTCACTTCTTCAATGACCACACAGGCAGATCCGATGGCCAACACAGGCGGTGACCGTGCGTCTGCATCACCATCCAGTGTCTCCAATCCATCACCATCCAGTGTCTCCAATCCATTATTTCTGACACGGACAAAGTCACCTGGGAAAGAGACCGCACAGAAAGAGGACTCGCGGATCACCCCGAGACAAGGTTTGTCTCTTCACGCCACGCCAACAGCAGCAGCAACACGGTTGGCTGCTCAATCCGTAGGAGTATCTTCCAGTGGTGCCTCACCAAATCAGCCTATAAGCCCTGTGCGTGGTGAAGCTACTCCGACCTCGTCCACCAGTGCTACACCGACTGCTGCTCAATCATCAACCACAACACCTCGCTGGGACTTTTCCAAACGTGCATCGCAGACACCGGTAAGGATGTGGTGTTTTCTTTCCAGCCCCGGGCGTACAATGCAATGCTACATGAGCTAGGAATAGGGTTGTGTGAAGACACCCAACACAAAGCCAGATATAAGGCACGGTCTTGATAGCAATATCCTATTCTGAATTCATACACTGTAGCTACATGTAGCTACACTGAGAATACACAGTGTGTGCGTCTGTGTGCGTCTGTGTGTGTGTGTGTGTGTGTGTGTGTGTGTGTGTGTGTGTGTGTGTGCTTGTGTGCATGCGTATGTATGTGTATGCATATGAATGAGCCCAGTATGGGTAATCTGTAAAAGTATTGGATATCCTAGGCTTTGACCAAGGTGCTTCTACCCACCGACGCACCTTTCATGTTATGTACACGCACTGTGTAGTACTGACTTGTGTCCTGAGGCAAATGTCTAGTTGCAAACAATCTGATCATATTGTACTTGTCCGTGTATTCTGTTTTCTCCAAACCATCATGTGTGCAGACGGGTCACACTGGCAGCAGCCCATACAGCTCATCCACAGCCGATGTGCACACTACTCCCGTCAACAGCATCGCACATGTACAGTCAGCTACAGGCTCCCAGGAGAGACTATCGCCATTGCCACCAGAGTCACCTCCGCCAGCTCTGCCCAGTGAATCGCCACCCGGCACACCGGCAAGCAGAGCCAGTCCCAGCTCCAGCTCGCCATCCCCGCAACGTAGCTCCGCAGATTCTGGTTTAGATGACACGCCTCCGGAGCTACCTGGGTCACCACCACCCGGACTGGACAGCAGAGATGCACCGGAACTACCAGGCTCCTCGCCTCCCGATGCAGGCCCAACACTACCAAGCTGTTCTCCACCTGATACAAGCCCAGAGCCGCCGCAGTTGCCTGCTTCTTCACCGCCTATCACCTCCAGTGCCAGCTCTGTAGCATTGCCTGTGACTAGAGAGGTATCACCACATCCACAGCCGGTGCCACGCTCCAGGACATCAGTGGACCGCAGCATTGGCGCTGCGCAGCCTATCGTACCTACAGCCACTCCCCAAGCTGCGCCGCGGAAAGCGTCGGTGACCAAACTTGCCGCTTCACCGGACGAAGTGAGCCGCAAGCTGCCAACTGTCACTTCACATGCTGCTCCTGTGTTGGACATGTCAGGGGAAGTACAGCATGCGAATGCTGGCCACACTGTGACAGCTGCTGCATTCGTAACTGCAGAACCACACTCGTCCAGTACGACTCACTGGCTCGAGGTCGAAGAGCGGATGGAGCGGACAATCGGGGACGTGCACCAGTTGCTGAAGAATCGAGGCGTACCTTCGATCCCTGCTGGTGAAGGTGAGGATGAGCTATGGAGGCAGTTGCTGACAATCAAGCCGGTGAGCACCGCATCTCCGAAGCACATACCTAAAGATGCCAGTGAAGAGGAGATTGTATTGAATAGCGAGGGTGATGAAGACGACTACGACGACGACGATGACGACTATATAACCAACTCAGAAGACGACATGCTGGATACTGATGATGATGGCCTGGTCTGATTGCATAGGCAGTCCAGGCTGTGAATGATCTAATTCCATAGCCAGTCCAGGCTATGAGTGATCTGATTCCATATGCAGTCCAGGCTGGGAATTGATTTCGTGGGCAGTCCAGGCTGGGAATTGATTTCGTGGGCAATCCAGGCTGTGAATGATATGATTCCATAAGCAGTCCAGGCTGTGAATGACCTGATTGCATAGGCCGTCTAGGCTGTGGATGATCTTATTCCATAGCCAGTCCGGGCAGTGAATGATCTGACTCCATAGGCAGTCCAGGCTGTGAATGATCTGACTCCGTAGGCAGTCCAGGCTATGAGTATCCTGCTACAAAGCAGTGTGCCTGCAATCAGCTTGACGTTAATAATTGAAACCGTCCAATGGATACAACATGCAGCTGCTTGCCAGCAGTACGCTACAGACCAGTGTCTCTAGACCAGTGTCTCTAGACCAGTGTCTCTAGACCAGTGTCTTCAGACAAGCATCGGTCTCTGACCAGTAGCGTCTCTGATCTCACCGCCCATGGACAAGGACTGCATGCATTGCTAACGGAACTGCCTTTTCGATTATTTACCCACTAGATAACGGATACGTAGACTTGGAACTAGATCCTGGTCTCTTGAATCGTACCCAGCACAGTGTACCACGGTGTACTATACAGGAGATAGAATGTTTGTGACGCCCAACTGCACCGCTTTCAATCACTTGCCCTATTTGCCCGATCATGCTGTGGATGTGACATAGTCCCTGTTCGAAGCCATTGTGGTATTATTATGTTTACAACGGAGTTGGCTTTCTCACTAAGCACATTGCATTTAGCACATTGCTGTCGGCTTTTGCCGGTGCTCATTCATGCATGGCGTGAATTGAACATGGTGTCGCCAGCAGGATAATGCACGTGGCAAAATGATCTCTGGACGCTTCCACCGTTCCTCATCATGTGTTGTGAAAAGAGTACTTACTTAGTAATTTGAAGTAGGTTTCGTGAATACTACACCTGTCGTACTCGCTGTAGTACGGTTTCTAATTTCTTCTTGTTGAATATAATTATTGTTATCTCTGGTCAGGCGGGGATTTGTCATGGATATGTTATGTATAAGAGAAAAAAAAACTAAGAAAACTAGAGTAGTAAGATGAGAAGAATTTTTTTGCCAGAAAGCATCAGGCCACTAGAATGAGCATGAAGGGGGGGGGGGGGGGTGGAGTTGGTGACAGCACAGGTGTGCGCACTGTACAAATCCACCTGCTGAAACTAATCCACAGCCACCTAGTGAAACTAATCCACAGCCACCTAGTCAACCTAAACAACACACCTACTGCCTAGTACTGTACTGACTAGAAAGAGAAATTGGAAAAGAAATGCTGGAAAGGAGCCCAACTAAGCAGCACTACGTTGAAGCTATGCAGGACCACTAAGCAGCGGAGCGCTAGACCTAATGATTTTTTTTATAAACCTAAGGGAAAATCACCACCCAGGATTGAAGGCAGCAGCAAGCACCAAAAATCAGCAGCAGCAAGCATCAAAAATCATTCATCGCAAAAAAAATGTGTCTACCAAAGTAGATTATACCAAAATGAACAAGAATATGTCATGCTTTGAGAAATAGAAAGCAGCAATAACAAAAATTTAATAATAATTACCAAAGTAACAGAAACGTTGGAAACCAGAAATTATTAATTTTTACGTCGGCAAGAGGCTCAACAGATATTCATAGAGACTGATCAGATGTTTTAGGCATGATAATAAATAATACTTCGGAAGGACTGCAGTGTGTACAAAAAACCCAGATTAGGAACATGGAATGGCAAGTATTTGGCAAACCGTGAACTCCAGTCATATCGGACAGTGTGTGCAATTGAGCAAAAGGAAGGCATTGGTAGCAAGCTGAGGCTTCATTCGTACCATGCACGCCTCTACCAACACAACCAGTGCAACATCTACGAGTTGTAAGTGCGCATTGCCAACTCTATGTGGTCCATGGTCACACAACACTATCTACAGCGTGGCAAGTGAGGTGAGTTCCGGAGGAGAAAAGGAACCATCGAAACTTGACACATCACCTCTCCGTAGCGTCAGAATGTTCGGAAAAGTCGAACCGCTGCTACAGGAACAAGGCAAAATGGAAGTTTCATCAAAGCTTGCGTCATAGTCAACTGAAATCTGCGTAAGTGATACCTGTGGCGGGATTATGCCCAGGGGCCTCAGGCAGCCAACACCAAACACCTTCGCCGGCCGACAAAATAGACAATCAGCAGGCTCGTGCGGAGTAATGCCGCACTCCTGCCGTTCATAGCAACGGGGATTCTACAAAAACAGAACGATAGACACACCAACATAGAGAAAGGAGACTTTTAAAAGGCAACACAAGAGACGCCATTCCAGAACAAGAAACACAGTCAGTAATACCACAGTATATCCGTTCATAATATCAATATCAACGATGGTATAGGGGTAAAGCAAATTATGTCATAGTGGGGAGTCAGCAGAACCGCTTATGGGCGCTAAGCACACAGCGTGAGTCGCTACTGCAGCGCTGTGCCGCGACTTTGCCAAAGCATCTCAACTGACGATGTAATCGCATAACCTCTATGGCCACAGATTGAGTCAATACTGGATTTGCCTTTTGCAATCACACGTGGAATGTTGGTCCACAGAGTCCAATTCCTCACAAGGCAAACCATGGAGGCATGGGACCATGGCAGAGTTAGTGTCAGTAGGTTTAAGACCAGGCCAGTTTCTACAGTCGATGTACAGACACGTGCATGTCTTCCCGTTGGATTAGAATCCGGCTTACAGCGTATAGCCAAATAGAGTGCTTTCACATCTATCACGTGACCACACACGCGGCAGCTATGTTGTTGCCAAATCCACTCAACCCCTGTGCCTATGGGTTACAAGATGTCGGCCATGTTGGTTGCACTGTCCACATGCCATGATCACTTTCTACACAATGTAGTCACATGACAAAAGATGTGAACACCACTCTATAGGTAAATCAGGCTTGAATAAGCCCCAACCTCAAGTGTTTTTCATGGACTATGCATGTGGGTAAAGCGTCATGGCTAAGCAATTCCTAGAGTACACTGTACCACTACAAGGCACTCACCGACGCGATAACCGAGTGTGGGTAACGGTGGCCCAGCACGCAGATCTTTGCACTTTCACTGCTGGCGTGCTCTTCGCACACAGGGAACACATTGTCCTGTGATACAAAAACAAAAAAACAGACAGACAGACCCCACAGTCCATGTTTACTCCAGACCAATGCTATTAGAGTGAATGATGGACCAGTGTGAAAATTACAAAATGCGTTTGCACGGCTCATTGAGTCAGTCAACTACCCGCACCACAAGTTACACAAGTTCAAGCACAGGCATCAAGTATCAACCACCCGGTCTCGATGGACAATTGGAAATATTATGTAGATCTGGGCAGTTGCTTACCTCCATTGCAATAGTATTCCCCGATTCCTCAGGGTAGAAGAAGTCGAGATCACCTGCCACGGTAAGCGTACACCTACGATCCTGCGTGAAACACACCATACACGCAGTCAGCATGCCGAGTAATCAAGCCATGAACAAAACATACAGTCATGTATTTTGTATTTAATAGCGTCTCACTTTCCATCATGAACATGTTGCACAGCAAGACCCACATGTTTTGTGCCCGGATATAAACATGTGTGCTTCAAAATCTACTCAACACGCTGCTCATAAAACACACCAATGTGACATTGGGCAACTCACAAAGCGCTCGAAGAAGTGAACTAGGCCCTTGCTGAGCAAAAGCGAGTGGCGTGCTCTGCTGCATGCCACATACGCCACGTTGACCTGCTCAACTTCGATCCCGGAAGAGGAACGGTGCCCAGCAAAGTATTGTTCCACATCTAGCTCGGCAGCTGCAAGACAAATGCACACACACACACACACACACACACACACACACACACACACACACACACACGCACACATTAACTACAACACACAGCAGCTTGCGGTTAGGAGGGTGCTGGCCAGCGAAGTGAGAGGCTACAGAGAGAGCAGGATCTTGGCGGAGCCAAGAGGATAGTCACGTCCAAGGGACGAAGACCGAGAGCCCTGAGTAGCCGGAAATGAGCATGGCCAACACCCCTTTATTTACTTTATCAAAGTAAATGAGAGATGAGAAATGGGAGGTGGGTGGGTGAAACACAATGATCTGACAAGAGTGATCCGCACACAGAACGAATCGAAATATAATACACACTACGAGCAAGGAAGAATGATTGTCGCAGAGAACGGATCGAAAATATATAGCAGAGCAAACTCTAGCAAGACATGCAACGATGCATGCCACCCACGTTAAGCTACGAGCAAGCGTCATCATAACGCAGCCACACGCCTTCCACATCGGAGGCGAGCGACACGCATGAACGCCAAACTTTAGTATGGCACGTTGAGTGCCTACGACGCATGCCGCCTACGTTGAGCGTCGCGCATGAATGAATGTCGCGTTGAGTGTCACGTTGTATGACACATAGAATGCCACGATGCATAGAGTACCATGTGAGCACGTACAGCGCACGTTCATAGCAGCATAGTTTGAGTGGTAGCACGAAGCAGCCGCGTGCACCCATTAATCTGCATTATTACTATAATGCTACACACACACACACACACACACACACACACACACACACACACACACACACACACACACACACACACACACACACACACACACACACACACACACACACACACACACACACACACACACACACACACACACACACACACACACACACACACACACACACACACACACACACACACACACACACACACACACACACACACACACACACACACACACACACACACACACACACACACACACACACACACACACACACACACACACACACACACACACACACACACACACACACACACACACACACACACACACACACACACACACACACACACACACACACACACACACACACACACACACACACACACACACACACACACACACACGAGGCCACCCAGAATTAAATCTTTATTTCGGGTCACCCGACCGACCGTCATTTTTCACCCGGCCGCAACATGTTTTTCTTTTAGTGTGCATGTACTATTGTACATGACTGTACACACGCAATCCTAATGATCTTAACCCTGCGAACGAAACACAGCAAGGAGCAAGGAATGCTTCCGAAAGGATCTCGGGCATAGGTTTCAAACAGTCTCACATCTCAATTTCGCTTCCACAGAGCATTTTTCAGAGCAGCCAGGAACGAAATAGAACATGTTCTAACAATGCCAGCGGTGCGTGCGTACGTGTTGGACGGGACAAAACTTTCTGCCGACGGTAGGGCCTTTTGTGTCGAAAACTCCCAGATCGTAACGGAAGAGATTTTAGATCACATCATTCCTGATCCGCGGATCGCGATCGATTTTCAGCAGTCCAGACATCGACCTCGGAAGCAGCCAAATGGCAGGATGCAGTGTTTGGCGACGACGTTGTCTTCTATTTTCGCCGATCCGCAATCGGTCATGAAACAGCACCAGCTCAGTCTCTGATGAGAGCTTTTCTGAGAGCTGCTCATCAGACTCGTTGGCCAGCGGGGCCAAGATCTGGTCCTGAGTGGACAATGACAGCGCTGGATCATCTACGGTCAGATTTGATCGACTGGCTTGATGGACAAAAGCTTGGATATTCGATATGCACAATCTACATGTACATAATGGTCATACATGTAAGCACATGGCAGAAACCAAAATTAAAATAAAATTTTAAAAAAACCACCCGACCCGACCCTGGTAAGGATGAGTGAAGTGACCCGAAACAACGAATTAGTTCTGGGTGGCCTGACACCACATGTAAGACACACACGCATGATACCGTGCGCACGCACACACACACACACACACACACACACACACACACACACACACACACACAGGCACACACATGCACACACAGACAGACATACAGACACACACACACGGATTTACCGCCATTGCACGACTACAGTGAAACCTGTCTAAGGCGACAACTCAAGGGACGAGAAAAAGTGGTCACCTTGGCCAGGTGGTCTTCTTATCCAGGTTCAGTGGGTCACGTGACTATATTCACAATATACATGACGTGACATATCATTTTGATCAGTGTATCACACTGGACACACCTATGCTACTATGCACGACTCATGAGACATGTGCCTGGGGGCCTCAGAGGCTCAGACCTGCCAAGTATCCTGCATGCGCCATGTGCATCTACGTTTCCTGCGCTGATGTGTAGATCCTCCATACATGGTGCACAGTGCAATGCGTGCATGTAAATGTACATGTACTTCGAAGTAGCAGTGTGCAAAGCAGTCGCGGGTGGGTGGTTGTCGGTCGTGTTGAGCGAGTGGTCGCCTTATCCGAGCTGTTCTGAATGTAAATGCGTCCGTGACAAGGAAAAGTGGTTGCCATGGTCGAGTGGTCGCCATTACAGGTTCTACTGTGTATGACCCTCTAGATCCGAAAAGGGGGCTTATGTCGTTTCGCGCAGTATTGAGAAAAATGCATTCGAACCTTGAGCTTTCCATATTAAGCGATGTATAATTCACTCATTGAAACACCCATAACTCTGTCAATGATAAGGATTTTGGACCTAGGTTTTTTACAGAGTGATCTGCTGGGCTACAGCAGTGCCATTGCATAGAAAACTCAAAATGCATGACAAAAGCCTTTTCGGATCTAGAGGCTCATAATATAAGATTGGATTGAAAAAAACTACACGGTTGAAAAAGGACACTGCTTGAACACAACACCAGACCGAGGGTTAGAGGCTGAGTGAAACAAGTGCAGACCGGCTAAATATTAAAACTTGTGGAAATACAGTTTACTGACCCTGGGATCACAACCTCTCGATAGATTACCAATTTACCAGACAATCGTACTAGGGAAAAGACGCCAGTAATGTAAATAGGAAACGACTTCAAGGCTGCTGCTCCGTGGCTTTAAATACACTACTGATACCAGAGTGAGCTGGTGTAGGTCAACACAGTCTCCTAATCACCAGCTTCAAACTCAAGACCACAGTACACGTACATAGTATGCAAACATGCATGCCTGGTGCAGCAGTAAGCTTAAATAGGTGCACTTCTGAGTTCTAACTAATGCTAAGGAAGTGTTGGACGTCTTCTCAGGTTTTTAGTTCTTCAACAATGCATGCCTTGAAAAGAATACCAAGTGACCAAGATTTCAACAGAAACTCACCGCCAAAGATATCCTTTGCCAAGATGACATGATCAAGAGTTCTTCCCTTGGCCATATGCACTGTGGACAGTACAACATCTGAGAGGCATTGGGAAAGAAAGCGATAAACAGAGAAAGGGCGACAGCAGGAGAGAGAGAGGGTCAAAGGAGAAGGGAGAAAGAGAGAGATGGATAGATAGATGGATGGATGGATGGATGGATGGATGGATGGATGGATAGATAGATAGATAGATAGAGAGATAGATAGAGAGAGAGGGGGAGAAAGAGAGAATAGAGAAAAGAGGAGAGACGCAGAAAGATACAGATAAGAGAGAGAGAGAGGAAACCAGGTCTACTTGGCTCACTGCAAACATCTGTCACACAGCACGGTGCGCCTAATCTAAGCGTGCCTGACACGCAAAACACATGTATTTACAGTTATCAACAACAGCTCTGCTCTGCTCTGTTCTTGTCCTGCCGAATTCCCGGGCTGAGTCCATGATACGGAGTTAGGTGTACAAACAATAGAGCTACAGCGGTGCAAAGACCTCAATACATGTACCGTCAAGTGCCGCGAGAGCACCCAGCCATCTCGTCCTGTCATGGGCGTGTTTTGGAGGTAGTGTCCTGTCTGTAGGTCATGCGACATATACCTTGTACACACATTGCACGCTGTGCAGTCAATCCATACTCAGTTTACCTTCAAGCGGATGCGGGCTCCATACAAAAAACACATGCCAAGAGTGACCTTAGTACACCAAGGTTCCCTCAGTTCTTCAACTTCCCTGCCATACGATTTCGTTTCCTTGGCTGTAAAATCAAGGTGCGCGCTCTTGTGAGACGGGGCGTTCTCGCGGTACTTTACGGTATTACATTAGGAAAAGCTCGCTGTGTTTCTTGCAGTAAAAGTACTCTCACTTTGAGCCAATCTAAAAAGTAAAATGCTTTGCTGTTCATTAATTAAACTTCATTGCCTGAATCCAAGATTAAATATAGGATAGAGAGATTAAGTGAGTTGGGCAAAGGACATAAACAGGCAAGGTGTAACAAAGGTGTGAAGAAGGCACTTACCAGCTGTTTCCTCATTGGTATGAACCTTCTCCTTCCACATAGCTACTTCGAGCATTTTGCTCAGATCTTTACAATGGTACTTCTCCACAATCTGTGCACAACCCACATGAAACAACCCCTCCAAGCATTCAAAAGTAGTTCAAAGAACACACGCACGCACGCACGCACACACACACACACACACGCACACTCAAGGACACAATTCGGCATATACACACAGTCATGACTTGCTGGCTAGCTTCTGCATGTGACAGTTGCTGGGAATATCAAATGCAACTTTGGGTCATTGGCTAGCAACACCAATACACAGCCCGAGTAACCCTCTACTTTAAAAAGGACCGCATATCCGCGTACATCACTGAGCTGTATACAGTCGTCCCTCTCTAATCCGGCGCCTTTTGCTACGGCATTTTCTGCTGGATTAACGAGGGTGCTGGATTAAGAAATCCTGCCCTCTGACCCGGCCCTACCCAATTGCATGTATCATACGTCAAAACGCAGGGTTTTTCCGTGTCGACCCCAGTATTTGGTGCACGGCTTTATATTCTCAACTTTTCTCCAGGAATATACACAGTGATAAAGTACAACAGAGAACATGTTCACATGTATACGTACTCTTGCACACACACGCACAGTCGATTTACGACTGCCGGATTATGAAATCAAACTACGTGCAGTTTGAGCGATTCGTTTCAAAAAGTCACTGCCGGAGGCGGAATTCAAGTGCCGGATTAAGATGTAGGAATTGAACGAAAAAAATCGGTTTCGTCAGAAAGTGCGCCGGTTGGCAAGGGTTCCGGATAAACAAGTGCCGGATTAGAGAGGGACGACTGTACTATCATGACCGTAAGAAAGTCCCGTAAAATTCCGTAAATAAGCCTACCCTAAATAACGCCCATGCCCGATAATAAGCCCAGTTTTAGGCGGTGTACACTTCAAGTCTGTTTTAGCGCCCATGCCCGAAATAAGCCCAGGGCGTAAAGTGGACTCAAAATGACCAGCGCGCGAGCGTGCGTTCGCGTACAAACTGTAGAACAGTTGTAGATCGAGTGCGTGCCATCCAACTGCACGCAGCACAGTGCAGAGTGGTTTACCTATCAAATCTGTAATTTATCGCTACATTCTTGGTTACGACCAAATTTCCAGCTGTGGTTTGATGTACCTGTACCGCGCTCAGCGTGAATGGTGGTTCACTGAAACTAGTGGGTTGCTGATAGATTGATCTTCTGCAGACTACGTCCGAAATAACGCCCATGCCCTAAAATAAGCCCATGCCCAAATATACGTCCGGTTTTTGACGCTCTGCAAAGTTTACGCCCGGGGCTTATTAACGGAATTTTACGGTATTAAGTTGGCCGTGCTACATCTAACCCTACATACTACATAGCAGTTCACACTCAGGATACTTCGATGATCATACAATAAGCAGATCTACGCGAGTCATGATTAGCCCTACGCGAGTCATGATTAGGCCTACACGAGTCATGATAGACCTACACAAGTCATGATCGACTCATGATATTCATTATTGATAGACCTACACGAGTCATGATAAAACCTCACAATCAAAGCAAACCCGCTCCAATGGGTGGTGGTATGCTGCTGACGTGTACGTGCATGCAGTAAGATCGGGCGCCAAAGAACGCAGGGGCTCAAGGCGCAGCCTAGCATTGTTCTAAAATTCTCAAATGTTAGTCGTTTTGTTCTTATTCCGCAATCATGCAGAGCATACAATACGACCATGCCATGTGAAAAACATGAAGAAAATACATGCGTTCCTAAATCTGAAAATCTAGCCTCGATTGTTCTTAGATTTGTTGCAATTCCCAGCCTTTGTCAGTGTTCTTTGGCGCCGGATCTTACTGTATGCAAGTACAGTACATGTATGTCATGCATGGGGGCTAATGATAGACACACAGAATGAATGAACGATGTAAGAGAGAGAACATATGAGAGGATTCACGCCACACAACAAAAGCACCACCAAGCACAAGCAGCAAGTACGTCAGCCAGGCAGCTAGCCCTTGGGCGGTTTAACTCACCGAAAAACTTTTGACCATGCAGCCAGAGCCTTTCATCTCCATATTCCTTAGCTGGAAGTATTGCTTTTTAGCTGTCGGACATAGTGTGTGTGTGCACAATTATCAACATCGCATGGTTAAAGGGGAAGTTAAGCCTAAAATCAAATGTTCACCGTTTGTAGTCTTCGGGGTGCTGAGTCGAATGGTCTTGGTCCGAGGAAGCTGGGATGCTCCCTTCCTCTTTTATTCCCAATCGAACTCGGGCACTTCCACCGAAACTGGGTGACTGCGCCCTACTAGATGGGGATTTGTATGGAAAACGTCACTAAAAGCGCTATTTCGTTCTTACAAAGCACGGATGAACGCGATTGGCCCATATGTTGCAGTCTTTTGGATGCTGAGTCGACTGGTTTTGGACCGAGAAAGCTGTGATGCAGTGTTCGGCCCTTATTCCCAATCCAACATGGTTGAATAAGCGGTCACGTGCTCATGTGTACACCAGCCACCTGGTCACCGTGCCTGCAGGCTACAACTTTCACACCAAGGTTCGACTCAAAGGTTCAAAGGTTCAACTCGAGTGATAGGAACGCGCTCAAACAGGCTGTCAGTTGTAGCCTGCAGGCACGGTGACCACGTGACTGGTGTACACATGAGCACGTGACCGCTTATTCAACCATGTTGGATTGGGAATAAGGGCCGATCGCAGCCTTCTCGGGCCAAAACCAGTCGATTCAGCATCCAAAAGACTACAACATATGGGCCAATCGCGGTCATCCGTGCTTTTATAAGAACGAAATGGCGCTTCTAGTGATATTTGCATACAAATCCCCATCTACAAATTGTAGTAGGGCGCAGTCACCCAGTTTCGGTGGAAGTGGCGAGTTCGATTGGGAATAAAGAAGGAAGGGAGCATCTCAGCTTCCTCGGACCAAGACCATTCGACTCAGCACCCCGAGGACTGCAATTGGTGAAAGTTTGATTGTAGTGTTAACTTCCCCTTTAAAACATCATTCAGTCATGTGACCCCAGTGGTCAACACTATACACGTACAAGCATAGTTTGCCTGTTCAGCTATGTGAGCCAAGTGATCAACCAAGCACAACATCAGGGACTGCATACACTACTCATAAGAACAACACAGCCCTACATGGTATGTGAGTGCCTGCAGCATGGTTACAGTTATCATCAGTTCACACAAAAGTGTATGTGTCATCTGTGGCCACACATACACTTGCATATGGAATGTTCCACATACTACAGAGCTACAACATGCCAACATGTGTGTGTATGTGTGTGTGTGTGCGTGTGTGTGTGTGTGTGTGTGTGTGTGTGTGTGTGTGGTGGTGGTGGTGGTGGTGTGTGTGTGTGTGTGTGTGTGTGTGTGTGTGTGTGTGGTGGTGGTGGTGGTGGTGGTGGTGGTGGTGTGTGTGTGTGTGTGTGTGTGTGTGTGTGTGTGTGTGTGTGTGTGTGTGTGTGTGTGTGTGTGTGTGTGTGTGTGTGGTGGTGGTGGTGGTGGTGGTGGTGGTGGTGGTGGTGGTGGTGGTGGTGGTGGTGGTGGTGGTGGTGGTGGTAGTGGTGGTGGTGTGTGGTGGTGGTGTGTGGTGGTGGTGGTGGTGTGTGGTGGTGGTGGTGTGTATGTGTGTGTGTATGTGTGTGTGGGGGGGGGGGGGGGGGTGCGTGTGTGTGCGTGTGTGTGCGTGTGTGTGTGCTTACATTTTTGCTGATTGGGTGAGTTGAGATTCATCATGTTAGCATAGATGCTGTGTAGCACCTGCAGTCGTCTCAATTTGCTCCAAATGTTCTAAACAAGAAGAAGATGTCAGATGAACACAAAGAGCAATACATGTAATCCCAGAGAAGCCCACAACAGCAACTGGCGACAAATGAAGATAGATCCACAGCAACAGCTATTTCCCCCATAAAATAGAGCATGGCATGCTTTCTGTACATGAGTCCTGCAGCAGAATCGCTCACAATGAGCCAAGTTGAAGTACATAGTGGGCCCGCAGCTGCCTGATGATGGGCGATGGCCAAAAAGTGTTCAACCTAAAGTGACGTCTGCGAGAGACGGTGCTTGGGTGTTTAGATTGAGGCAATGCAGCCAGTAGTCTCTTTACCTGCATATTGATGTACACACGCAAAGGTGGCTCAGAGTCGGAATCATTCAGAAACACGTTCAGCGCATAGTCGATCAGCGTCAAGTTTTCCTTTGCTAGAACGTACACCTTTTCAGGAGGTGGGCGCACAGTTCCGCACAGAGAATCTTGAGCTGCATGTCCCACAGGAATAATATGGAAAAGAGCCAAAAGACAGTGATTATCAATCACCATTACAATAATGCAATAAAGAGCCGCAGACACATACATATGCGTACGCGCACACAGACACAGACACACACATGCACACATGCACACACACACATGCACACATGAACACATGTACACACACACACACACACACACACACACACACACACACACACACACACACACACACACATGCACACACACACACACACACACACACACACACAGACACACACACACACACACACACACACAGAAGACAGACAGACAGACACAGACACAGACACAGAGACACAGAGACACAGACACACACAGACACACACACACACATTTGAACCCATCACGACCACCGGGCAGGGGCGTGGAAAAGCAATTACGAATTTACAAGCGAACACGAGCAGACTTTGATCTTTCACGGGATAACATCAATACAGCACAGGCAGAAAATAACACATGATCGGAAGAGAAAGTGAGACCTATCTGCATATCAACAGGTTACTACACTCATACCGGTATCTCTCTTATCCGCACCTCGAACTTACAGACACCTCGGTCTACTGAGGAGCACCCTGTGGGTGAGTTTAATAGTGGAAATATTACTACTACTCGTTTGCCAACTCTAGTGGAAACAGTGACGGCTTATGGCAGATCTCTGGCCCTTCCCCATTGAAACATATGTGATTCAGAGTTAAAGACATTTCAAAGTTATGGGCAATGCTCGGTCCTGGAGTGCCCGGATAAGAGAGATATGAGTGTTGTCTATCCTTACCTTGCGACGGAAGGAGACCGGTCAAGAAGCTGCCACCATTGCCTTTGTTGAGACGTAGTAGCAATGACGAAAGAAACGCGATGTTCGGCCCGAACCTGAAAGACTGGCAGGAGATAGCAAGAGGAAAAAGAGATAGAATAAGAATGCTGTCATTACGTACTGGGCACATCAACACTGGACACCTACTGTACAACATGACGCATGCTGTCATTACGTACTGGGCACATCAACACTGGACACCTACTGTACAACATGACGCATGCTGTCATTACGTACTGGGCACATCAACACTGGACACCTACTGTACAACATGGCGCATGCATCCAACTACAGCTACGGCTACACAAAAGCATACAAGTACACACAAACATATTTGTGAAACAATCCTTCACACAGACACACACACACAGCCCCAGGGTGTCTGGCTGAGGGAGGTGTGCGGATACGGGATATCCGGATAAGAGAGGCTCTACCATACAGTGCATGCGACATGTGGAGTATATTGCATTCAGTGGTGCCACCTACTTACTTCGGTCAGCGAAAACGACTTGGTGGCCGAAATAGACGGAAATGTTTCCGGCCGTACGTGGTTAAAGCGATATATGGACTGGTTGGGGTCACCCACAAACACAAGTCCACAATTCGATTTCTGCTGCAATAGCATACTAATATCACCTAACACAACAGAGCAAAAACAACAGAACACGAAAAAGGGAACTAAGAAACATTTTGTTTATAGAAGTACTGTAAAAGCCATTATTCTAACGAGGCGCATATATAACGATTTCCCAAAATTGACTAGTTTACGTGTACCAAAGGTAACGATTCTCACTCATTCTCAACGCTATGCCTGAAGTGTTGAGAACCAATTTTGATGACCTCGTGTTTGTGTGTGCATGCTAGGTCGAGTGACTTTCGGGGCTGTCCGATTATCTTTTATGCATAAAATCAAGAGTAGATAAACAAGAGTGTGCAACTCCGGATCTCTTCTGCACAATCTTCAGATACCGACGGAATTTTTTGTTGACGTCACTTTTTTCAGAAAAACGCGCATTTTGCCGGAGAGCAGTGTGAGAGCACGTGCTGGGCACCGACCTTGTAATGTAAAGCCCGGCCAAGTGCACGAGGCAAAACTTTCCAAAAGACTCGCAGCGCGTGCGTCGTCGAAAAGATTACGTCAACAAAAAATTCCGCCGCAGGCCAATCCATCCCGGAGGTGCACACTCTTGTTTATCTACTCTTGGTAAAGTGCTTTACTACGCCTTCAATTGCTTACAACCTATTCTTAGTTTACAGTGCTTGAAGTACGCAAGCACATTAAGCACATTAAGCACATTAAGCACATTAAGCACATTAAGCACAGTATTATCTGGCGGTTATAGTATACGGCATTTCTAGTACATGTGCCGCCAAGGCCAATGTCACGAAAGATCAAGTAGCAGCGCAACGCAAAATGAATAGTCCTGCAGTCGCTGCTGGCATCTGTATGAAGTCCAAATATAGGGATTAGCTCTGCCTACACTGGACTAAATAGAGGAAGAGATGCAGTAACAGTTGTTTCACGGTACACTGCAGTGCAGGCCATGAACGGTTCAACCTTGAAGAGAGCAACAAAAGCGAACATGCCCTTGTCGAAGTGCTAGCTAGGCCCCTGGCCCTGTTGAGTGAAACAAAAACAGGCTGAACTGGCACTTACAGTCGGTGAAGTCCTGAGCTTCATCAACAAGAATGCATTGGCCATCGAACAGGTCAGGTTGTTTCAGTTGCTCCAGTTGACAAACCTTCAATGCCACTATTAAACAACAAAACCACAGCAGCAACACACTATAATGATACACATTACAATAAAGTAGGGTGGAAAAGAGCTGGAAATGATTCTAGGAAATCTACTACCATCGCACTGACAGCAGCAGCAGCAGCAGCAGCAGCAGCAGCAACAGCAGCAACAGCCGCCACCACAGCAGCAACAGCATACCAGTACCAAAATACCAGACTAGCAAGCAGAGCAAGGACAAGCGTGGGGGTAAGCAGCCGCTAATTCACCGCCACCACCACAACACCACCACCATCGCCACCGCTATCTCAACCACAATTTCCACAAACGCTACCACCCCTGTTGTCACCACCACTTCCACCACCAGTGTTCCAGCACCACCACCAGGCCCACCAACATAATCATAAACATCACCCCATCAACTCCATCACCACAGCAGCCAGCACAAGCACCTCCGCTGCCGCTACCGCCACCGCAAGCACCACCGGGATAACCACAAGCAGCAACAACCAGCACCAGCACCAGCATGAGCACCAGCACCAGCATGAGCACCAGCATGAGCACCAGCACCAGCACCAGCACCAGCATGAGCACCAGCACCAGCATGAGCACCAGCACCAGCACCAGCATGAGCACCAGCACCCGCATGAGCACCAGCACCAACATGAGCACCAGCACCAGCACCAGCATGAGCACCAGCATGAGCAGCATGAGCACCAGCACCAGCACTAGCATGAGCACCAGCACCAGCATGAGCACCAGCACCAGCATGAGCACCAGCACCAGCATGAGCACCAGCACCAGCATGAGCACCAGCACCAGCATGAGCACCAGCACCAACATGAGCACCAGCACCAACATGAGCACCAGCATGAGCACCAGCACCAGCATGAGCACCAGCACCAGCATGAGCACCAGCACCAGCATGAGCACCAGCACCAACATGAGCACCAGCACCAGCATGAGCACCAGCATGAGCACCAGCACGAGCACCAGCATGAGCACCAGCATGAGCACCAGCATGAGCACCAGCACCAGCACCAACATAGCACCAGCATGAGCACCAGCACCAGCACCAGCATGACTCCATGAGCACCACTATAACCAGTCCTGGTGATGTCCTAGATAGGACATCACGGAACCCAGCATGCCCCAGCATACACACTATGCTGTTCCCATAGTAATCGTGACACGTGACTCAAAACTTTGTATCGCGTCCGAGGAGATGAACATATCGCACTCAAAGCAAACGCAACGAAGGCCTTTCGTCTCAAAAGTAATTATTATTAGTTGTCGTTCTCCTGGCGGCTTGCCTCAAGCGAGTCGAGATTCGTATCTTGCCTCTTGCCTTCACGAATTTTATTTTCCTCGTTGTGGAGTACGCCTGGACAAATGAACTGGCAAGCGAATCGTTTTGGTCGCATTAAAAATTGCAAGTGCACAAGAGGATTGGCGAAGCAATTTGTGTTCGCACTTTCAGCAGAGCAGTAGCTGCTGCTGCGATAAAGTTTTTACTTTCGCCATTGGTTTCAGGCAGCAGAAGGATCTGGCTGAAAGCGATGGCGATACGTCCATGACCACCACGTCCTGGGTTGATATCCAAGAAAGACCGTCCAAGGTCCAGTTTTAGCCAAGAGCTGTCGTATCCAAGAAATCAAAAACGCCAACAGCAAGCTTTGGCCAAATACTATCTTCCAGGCAGTAATTTACGGGCCTAGCGCCTGCTGCCTCGTCTTCCTCCTCTGCATGGCCAGTTTTGGGGCGAAATGAACGCACGGGGCGTGAAGAAACATTCCAAAGGCAAAATATTCAAAATAATAACCAATCGTTTCCAAAGAAGCGCCGCGTGCACGCGTGGCTACGAGAAACCCCACATGAAATCCCCAAACGAAAACGGCCATTCGGTCGGGTATTCGATGGAGAATCGAATATACACTACCTCAATCCCCGCCGATGTCTGATATTCTCCGCCTATTCCCTCAAACTTGACCAATTCGGAAAGAAATCCATCGCCATTACGATCGTGCATCCTCCACATACATTCAGAAATGCTCACGCAGCACTTCTTTTCATCGCGTGTGCGCGACCGACGCTTCCATGACAACTCTGGGACAGGTAACCAATCAGACTCATTCAGAGTGCGATGTCCTAGATAGGACATCTCCCCGACTGATAACCTGACAGGCGCGTAGCACCACTGTTGGAGGTGATCCGGCCGGAGGGGGGTCGGCGGGTTCCCCCCCCCCCGGGAAAATTTTTGAAACTAGGGTGCAAAAAACGTGGTCTGGCAAAAAAGTGGCCCGGCTGTGGACCGGCTGATACGCCCCTGAACCAGCAGCACCACCAGCAGCACCACCGTAGCCACCACCGATCGTGATACCCGGAACTACGACCACAACAGAAACAACATGCCACATACCTGCCGTTATTAGCTTAGTTCGAGGCTTTTTAGGAGATTGCAAGAGTTTCCGATCAGACGGCTTTTTAGGAGATTGCAAGTGCGGCTTTTTAGGAGATTGCAAGTGTGGCCGGTCAGACTCATCAGGATCCTCCAGCTCCTTGTAAAACCGCTTAGCGTCGCTGACAATGTCCCATAGCAGCTTTGCATGCTTCACTGCATCATCTTCTTTCAGCTGCACATAATATAGAAACAGAAATACAAGAGCATGCATGACATGTTTCAGTACATACGCCACACTTGTATTCCTTTTACTTGTCAAGTACAAGTAAAAACCAGCCAGGAATCCGCTCTGCGACTTATACCCACAAACTGCATGCTAAATTTCATATTTTTGTATACTGAAATTTTCAGCATACAATGGGGGGGGGGGGGGCGGCATATACGAGTACAGGAAAATACCGAACACCATGACATAGCACCAGGAATTTAGTTGTGGGGCCATAGCAGAGAGGTTCATTTTGATGCACACATTGCTCATTACGGTTGTGAGCAATACATACTACACATACTTGATGTTGCCCATCCGAATAAAAGTTAGCTCCAATTAAAATGTCCCAAATCCCTTTCGAACAACATACTGTAAGACCAGATATTTTAACGTCAACTAAAGTTAGCGAACATTGGATTTTTGTTGATTAGCGAGGTGAAATGGTAACGAATTGTCTCCGTCAAAACCTGCAAATGACTGTACAATCATGTACATATCGTTTTGCACATAACGACTTCAAATGTAAATGATTTTTTTTAATTCGAAAAACGCTAGAATTAAATGTTCGTTAATATTAGTGGTCTTTATACAGTATTCTCTAAGTACTGTGGTCTCAGTTAGCCAATATAGAATGCTCAATGCTTCCATAGAATGCTCAATGCTTACATAGCACAGCTGTTCTTCTAGGGGCTCATGTTCACGTATCCAGTTATCAAAGACCTCTTCAGGCAATGCTCTCCGCGCCGCTTCCAGGACCTCGTCGATACTGCGCCTCTGCCGATTATCTGGCAGATACATCCGAGTGCCCGGCAAATGGCGCCTGGAAATCTCAGTGTCAGCCGACGCCATGAAGCTCTTCACAGTCTGAACGACAATCTTCGCTGCACCACGGGCATCCAGTCCCAGCAGATCACGAATTGCCCCAAGCCGGTAATGCAGGTCCTTCAGTTCCAAATCAAATGGATATCTATGCAATGGAGCATGAAACGGGCACATGAACTGGTAATCCAAAGAAGACGAACAGTGCGGGAAGGCAGAAATTCACCTTGACACGAACACCGTGTAAGAATTTCCTATACAAAACATGTGACACATCTCCATGGCCACAGCAAAAACGTTCAGTTCACTCTCAGTAGTGCTAGTGTGAGGTAATATTGCAAATATGTGCACCCTCAGACGCACATTTCAGAAGTACTACAGATACTCTTTGTTATTTTGGTAGCTGGCAAAGCCAATGGCAGCTGCACGTTTAAGTGCACACTATGCTCCAGATGTACGACAAGTACAGTGTATGTGTGTGTGTGTGTGTGTGTGTGTGTGTATGTGTGTGTGTGTGTGTGTGTGTGTGTGTGTGTGTGTGTGTGTGTGTGTGTGTGTGTGTGTGTGTGTGTGTGTCTGTCTGTGTGTGTGTGTGTGTGTGTCCCATATGGTGCAGTGGTATGTGCAGCGATTTCCAATCGATAGGTTGCGGGTTCGATTCCCGACGATTATGGTCACACACGTCTTTCTTCTCTTTCTCAGACTCCTCCTGACTTTTCTTTCATTCTCCTGGGTGGTTACCAACAGCCAGTGCATGCCGGAGTATGTGGTGTGATGTGTGTGCGTGAAAGAAATGAAAAAATGAAAAAGACCAAAAAGTAGGGATTCACTGGCCAGAAAAAGCCACTTCATAGCTGTGTGGTGTAGACCAGGCTGAATAGTGGCGGTCAATTCTTCAGCCTTGCAAGCTGTTGAATGGTGCAATCCCAGCACAAGCTGCTATGGCTTCTGCTGTAGCATCGCTATCATCGCCTCCGGCGATGGGCGTCCAATGGTCCAATGGTGTGTGTGTGTG